>NC_091631.1:35109474-35409474 GCF_027580195.1 Bos mutus | reverse complement strand
GAGGGAATTAGGGGCAGGAGGGAGTAGATGTGGCCATTAAAGGGCAATATAAGGGATCCTTGTGGTGATAGAAATGTTCCTGTATACTGACTATATCAGTATCAACATCCTGGTTGTGACATTATAGTGTATAGTTTTGTAAGGTGTTATCACTAGAAAAAACTAGATAGAGAGTACATGGGGTTTCTGTATTTCTTATAACTACACATGAATCTACAATTAACACAAAATTTAAAAAACTAATTAAAAAACAATGCAAGAAATTATAAGGGAGAGGATAGTATAACATAAAACTTATATGGTATACATAAAATTTTTACTTTCTGTAGATCAGACAAGGTCGAAAAGTTTTCAGAACCAACACTAAATTGGAAAAATATCTGGAACAAATATGACTGGTAATTAGCAAAGAAGCTGATATCTTTAATATATAAAAAGTTCTACAACTAATTTAGGAAACACTGATATCCACATAGCTATGTGGTGCACAAAAGAAAAAAATTCAACTGGCTCACAAAACAGAAGAAAAATTATTTCATTCTCAGTAGTAATCAATGAAATGAAAAATGGAATTATTTATTTTCTTCCAAATTGCAAATCTTCATTATATAACATGTTCCCAAATAAGGTAAAATTATTCTTATTTATTTTCTACCTACTACTTAGGTTTTGTTGAAATTATATAGAGTTTAAGCTCCAAATGATTTGTGTAGCTTTTAAAGATATTAGCCTTTTCTAAGAATTTAACAATGTCATTAAATTTCTAACCACATTATTAATAATTATTTTACATTGATAATTCTTACAGATTTCATCTTTTACCACTTTCTTGTATACAGTATCTTCTTTCTTTAATTTAAACTTTTGATTAATTTTTGTATGTCAGAATACTTCCTTAAGGCCCTCCCCCAGCTCCCCCAAAATAGAAGGGTATGCTTTCTAAGTATTGGACTTAACCATTTTTCATCTTGATACAAGTAATTTTTTGGATGGATATAAAATTATATGATCATTTTTTGCCTTATAAGTTTTCCCTTATAAGTCTGAAAACATTGCTTCATTCTCTACTTTCATTTGATGTTGAAAATGATAACTCTTATCCCAGTCTTATTCTTTTTCTCAATGGGCATCCTGTTTTTGGTTAGCTAGTATCGTTTTCTTTCTGGAAATTCGTATTCTTTTTATATTTAAAAGTTTGAATTTGTACAAGTTCATCAGCATATATCTGACTATGTATTAATGTATGGATTTTTCAAAGTATTTTTACCTAGCATTTATCCATCTGAAGACTTGGGACTTTTTTTCAACTCAAGAATATTTTCTTATAATTTCTTTGATTATTGCTCCCATTTAATCTACTGTGCCCTCTCACTGTAGAATTGTAGTAATTCTAAGATTGGATCATGGATAGGTCTTCCGTGCAGCTTATCTTTTTTCTCATAATTTCCATTTCTTTGTCATATTTATCTTTGTCCTAGGAGAATTCTTCACCTTGAACTTCTAATAATATATTAATTTGGTTCTCAGTCATGTCTATTTCAACCTACTCTTTTCTTCCTTATTCAGGTTAATTTTTTTTTTTTGCAATTAGGATTTTCAGTTTCTGACAGCTCTTTCTTATATTCTGTTTGCTCCTTTTTTTATACTGAAGCCTGATTGGTTTTATACATAATAACCAGTTGAATATTACTGGAAATGTCAGTTAAAAGCTGACTGACCTTAACTCCTGTTTCCTGCATTGACTTTTTTAAGGGGCTCTTTACATGGTTTCGGAGAAGGCAATGGCACTCCACTCCAGTACTCTTGCCTGGAAAATCCCATGGACGGAGGAGCCTGGTAGGCTGCAGTCCATGGGGTTGCTAAGAGTCGGACACGACTGAGCGACTTGACTTTCACTTTTCACTTTCATGCATTGGAGGAGGAAATGGCAACCCACTCCAGTGTTCTTGCCTGGAGAATCCCAGGGACGGGGGAGCCTGGTGGGCTGCCGTCTATGGGGTCGCACAGAGTCGGGCACGACTGAAGCGACTTAGCAGTTGCAGTTACATAGTTTGCTTAGTTTGGTTCCCATTTTGAACTGCGGACTTCCTCGTAGGACCAGTGAGTTTTTGTTTCTTGCTTATGTTTTAAGTTCTTGCATAATCAGTACGTTGGCTGATATGGGCTACTCAAGTAGTTATGAGTCACTGTTTGATTTTCTTCAGCAGGCTTCCCCATCATAAACCAAGGCAGATAGTCATGAAATTCCAACATAAGCTTTGTTCTTGGTGTAGGGAGAAGGCAGAAACATGCCAGAAAACAGACTTCACTCTTAAGCATTCAGTGGCTAGGAGCTAACTAGAAGTGGACCTCCCCAGCCTCTGCCTTTGACCAAAGAGACTGTGAGGACCTTGGGTAGCTAAGCTCCAGTTCACCCAGCATACTGTCCACAGTAAGTTAAACCTGGGAACTATCAGACTGCATTGGTGAGATTCTTGACACACTACTGTAGTGCTGGTGAGGATGCGAGAAGATGGAGTTTTTTTTATCACTGGTAGGACTAAAAATTTATACCATTCTTCTGGAAAGTAATCTGGCAGAGTATAAAACAGGCTTTTAAAATGTCCATCCCGTTTGGTCTAGTTTTCATATTTCTAAAAGTCTATCTTAAAAAAAATAGGGAAATGGACATGGATTTATATTCAGAGATCTTAACTAATATGAAACTTATAATGGAAAATTGGAAAGAATCTGAATGTCTTACAGAAGGGGCATGGTAAATCATGTCAGTTATGTAGCTGTATGATGGGATATTTTGCAGCCAACTTTTAAATGCCTAATAATATGAAGAAGTACTCATTATATAATGTTGAAGGAAAAGAATCTGGGTACAATATTTTATGTACAGTATGATCCCTCTTTGTTAAAAAAGAGAAAAATATATGTTATCACTTGCAGTGATAAAAAGGCCAGAGGTGGTACAACACATTGTTATCAGTGATGGGATTCTAGGTGATTTGTTTTCTTTTTTAAAACTTGTCTGGGTTTTTCAGATTTTCTACAATAAGCCTGTGTGACTTTGTTTTTTCCCCCTTGATCATAAATGTTGTAAAAATGTGTCTCCACACTCTGCATGGCCCCAAAAAAGACCCCTACTTTTCAGAATTTGTAGGCAAAAAAAAAAAATGGTTTATGTTAGGGTTCAATTTGCCAATTATCATAATGTGCAAATGGGTTTTGAATTCTCTGGCTTTCACGTTGTACGGTGAGCACGGCTGCTGTTGCCAACAGCGGCATATGAGCTCCAGCCGGCCCATCTGCTGCTTAGGCTCGGCTTGGCTGACACAGATTTATTTCATTTCATTCTTTAATTTGGCAACATTTTCTCTTTTCTCATTATCATTGCTGGGATTCATTTTGTTTACCAGTTTGCTGTTTTCTTTTGTTCCCTGTCGTGAAGACGACGAAGCCAACAATGGGAATTCTGTCTTCTCAAAATGCAGTCCTTGTCCTTGGGGATCTTGGGCATGTCTTGCTAAAGTGCTCTCTATTTCTGACACTTGCAAGCCATTTCTATTGTTTTGATTAGTAGAAGGCTTTGTGGTGTATTTTTCAAAGAGCTCAACATTCCTTTCCTCCTCCCCCTACCTCCCACCCCGCCCCTGGGAAGCTTTGGAAATGGTTCCAGATAGAAATTATAAACATTAGCCTTGAGCTATGCTTTCTCCATCTGGTGTTTTGCACTTTTTTTTTTTTTAAACTGAGGATCATGTTGTTTGTTTAATCTTCATCACTACTGCAGAAGCTTGAGGTGTGAGACTTACACTCTGCCCCAAGCAACCTGCACTTGAGAAGGGATTTTCAGCTGAATTGGTTTGTACTTCATAGAGCTGGTGGACAGTCAGCCGGATCGCCAAGAATTTGCTCAAGTGAAACTTGAGAACTGTTAGTCATCTTAGAAATTTCTTGAATGGATTTGTTGGGATAGGATGGCTGCTGCCTTGAGAAGCCTCTTTGAGCCTGACACTGTTTATTTGGAAGAGACATTCTTTGTAAGACTTTGTGCTACTTTTTTCTCTAGGTTATCCCGAAGAGACTTATCCAATTTATGACCTTTCAGATTGCATCAAGCATAGGCAAGAAACAATCCTGGTGGATTACCCTGACTCAAAAGAGCCCTCTGCTGAAGAAATAGCTGAAAGAATGGGAATGCTAGAAGAGGAAGAATCAGACCGTGTGGGTTGGGCAATGCCTACTGAGCCCAGAGCTCAGGAAGATAATTCTGTTACCTCATGTGACCCAGAGCCAGAACCATGTTCCTGCTGGTCTCCTGAAGAAGAGGATCCCGCCGTCTTGGCAGAGAATGCTGGATTTGGTGCCAACAGTTACAGTGAGCAGGAGGAAACCACCGATGAAGTGTGGCCCTACGACTTGAGAGGTGAAGGGTCAGGCATCAGTGCAGATAAAGCGGATCCAGGCGGCATGCTGAGGAAGCGGCATCCCCAGGGTTTAGAGTGAGAACGGTCAGTCCAGGACCATTACTGTTGTCCCAAGGTGACCTTTCTCTCCTCTCTGATTTTATCCTTGGCCCTGTGCCCTGTACTTCATTGTGCGTGATTAAGTATCATAGCCAATCAGGCCACTGCCATGGATATCATGTATCCTTCCTGGTGCTTGCACACCTGTCACCTTATAGAACATCATAGAAATTAGTATGAACACAAGACAACCTCCCTCTTTCTCTTCCTTCTTTGCTCCATCAGAGATTCGATCCACTGAGTAATTTTTGATCTATCATAATTACAGATGGGACCACTCAGGGCAGAGGTCTGACTCTCCATGTTAGAAGTAACAGATGGTTTACCTGTGATGGACATCAAATTACACATGATGAGGACTTAGGGTTGCAAGAGTGAAGATTTCAGAGTCCAGGGTGCTTTATTCTGTGGGCCTTGAGCAGGTTAGTGGTCTGCTGGGTTCAAGGAGGAGAACATTTTGTTTGTGGGGATGGTGGGGCCAGAGTGGGGACTCTTGCCTGAGCTGAAGCCCCTTACAGCGAGGGCCTTTTGCAGAGCCCCGAGGCTGCCTCAAACCTCCACTTTTCTCCGGCATAGAAGACTCTCACTGACCTGAGAATGAGCCCAGAGGCTTGCTAGTAATAGTAGTAGTAGTGTTAGACACTCAGTTGTGTCTGACTCTCTGTGACCGCATGGACTATAGCCTGCCAGGCTCGTCTGTCCATAGAAATCTCCAGGCAATAATACTGGAGTGGGTGGCCATTTCCTTCTCCAGGGACAGGCCGGGAAACAGTTTTTCTCTAATAATGCCTGGATCTTTAGCTTCCTTTGTCCTTGTTCTGCTTAACAGAACTGCCAAACATAGAAGCACCTTCATACCTCTGGTCTTGTGTGGCTAGAGGAAGCTTGAGATAGAGGCTTTAGTCCTTACCCTGTGGAGCCAGGGTTTGAAGCTTCAGGAAAGGCTGCTGAAGGGTGGAAGTCCTGCCATGAGATGCTCACGGGGCCGAGGGGCAGCTGACGGAGAGTAAACCCACGCACTGACAGGTAGTCCTTGCTTAGATGCTGTTTCTGAATGTTGTGCCCTCTGGGAAATTTGTTCTTACAACAAATTAAAACAGAAACGAGGAGGATTGAACTTGTAGACCACGTGCTGTCCTTGGTCTAAGGACTTTGGACCCAAGCTATTGGGTCCCTATATTGTAGGGACCCAATATAGTAGTGCCTGGGAACAGACCATGTGTTCCATATTTGGATCTGAGTCTATTGAGAAAGTTGGGCAAAGTGGGAGGTATTAGGACAGGGAGGACTGTGACCAGACCCAAAGCCTAATTTCTGAGCTGCCATCTGTCATGTGTCTCCTTGAGGTAAGATGTATTCTGTATAGTAAGGATGAGTGCATTCAGTTTATTGATAAGACCTGAGAGTTTCAAGAGGACATATTCCCAAGGACCACGAAATGTGGGAGACTTGAAAACTAAGACATCATGTAAAGGTGGACCTGGCTTTTAGAGTTCCACTATGCCTGGACTGAGTCAGAGGCCAAGGAAATATTTAATACCTGTTAAATCACACATAAGCACACACTGCTGTCACAGGTACGGGACCATATTAAGATCATGTGTCAGCTGCAGCTGTGCATTTTTTGTTAATGACTACAGAGAAAAGTCAAGGAAGACTGAGTCCATAGGAAGCATATTGTGTCTGTCTCTGTGTGGAACATTGGATTCACTTGTAAAGAAAGGAGTTTAAAATGTCCTGAGAACAATCTTGATGTAATATAATGCTGAAGGTGAAAAATAACATAGGTGCTCTTTCCTGTTTCGATAAATTATTTGCCGTGTTCTCTGTCTCCATTCACAGTGGGGGGCTGATTTATGAGGAGAGTTCTGGGCCTCTGGTTCAAGTTTCTTTTTTGCCTTAGGATATGATTCCCTTATTAGAGGTGGATATTTGTTTCCTTCTGCTTATTCTCTCATTTATTCATCTTGCAGACCACTGCTCAATTCCTGCCTTTGAAAAAAAAAAAAAAAACAGTTGAATATGAGAGCCTTATCCAGTTTATTTTTTAAAATGAACTGTGAACTGTAAAGGGGCTCAAGATGGTGAGTTCTGCAGGCAGAGAAATATTGGTCATGGTCCCATACTCGTCTATCCTGGTTGTAGAATCTGGCCAGCTCCTTAACCCCAGGAACTTTGGCTTCCTTATTGCTAAAGCTGGGGAGTCAGAGTCCAGGTCTTACAGGGTATGAGGATTAAATCACAGTCACGGAGATTAAGTGAAATCATCATTGCCTATAAAGCAACATTGGTCCTGTCTCATGTAGGATGACCACTCAGCAAGCGGTGGCTACTTTATTGTGCAAGATTTTATGCTGTAATTGCGATACGGACCCAAATCCATATGAGCACAGAGGAGGAAAAGGTCACTTTTGCTAAAGGACTTCCAAGAAACTCCACCCTCGGAGATGGGTCTTGAGGGATGCTACGAACTTCTCCAGATGTGCGAGAAAGGATACAGTTGGCAGAAAGAGTGGTGGTAGAGCAGTGGGTGTGAGAGTAGATGGATGTTCAGGTATTTTGGTATTTGAGGCTGGTATGTAAGGTGTCACATAACCAGCTCTTTATTTGGAATGTTCATCTCTGGGGGCAATTGGCTTGTAGAAACAGTTCTGCCCCAAGTACTGAGACCTCATGATGATTCTTGCTGCCCTGATTCTTGGTGGGCTTATATAACAGGAAACCATTTATGTATTTATATTTTAAAAAATTTACTCTTCAGTCATTTCAGATTAGGCAGTTCTTTTTGGATTTTTCAGAATTATGTTATTCTTCAGAATTATGTTATTCTTCAGGGATGAGATTATATGTATATATACAGTCCAGGATGACCAAAGTCATGGGCCTGGTTTTTGTCATCTCTCTTCTCCTGGTCTTCATTTCTCCAGAACTGATCTGGGTTGAGAACTGGATCAGCCCCCTGGCACTAGGTCTGCAGTGACTCCTGGGCACCGTGGCAGAGCACAGAGTCACACCTCTGGGGTCAGAGAGTTGGCCTAGGAGATAACTGCATCACGCAGGGCCACGCTTAGTAACTCAGGTGGGTGATCTGGCCTGGAGGGGCCCTTTCCTGGTCAGACCAGGTGCACAAGGAGAGCACCTCCCGAGCTCCAGGACTAGTGCTGTGGGAGCTCGGGAGCCAGGGTCAGAGAGCTGCAGTGAGGAGCGGAGGCCCGTGTGGGCTCTCGAAGAGCTGCCTGTGAGCACCCCATGCACCTTCCATGGCCTGGGTCATCCAGCAACTTATAGTCCAAACTGGGACACTTTAGGAAAAGGGAGCTTTAATAATAATTACACCAGGATAATAGCTGTCAACCAGGACTCTCCATGGACCCTGTCCAGAGCTGTTAAAGAGATCATGTTTAACCTGATCACTAAACCACAAAACCATCTTCCCTTTTTTCATAGTAGTGTCCTGCATATGCTATTTCCCAGAGGCAAGCCATGGAGAGAGGCCACAGTCCAGGTAGGTTCTTGATCTGGGGTAATAAACCAACACTACTCATTACCACATTGAATTCCCTCAACCCAGAGTACATTCCAGAGGAAAGTCGAACACTTCAGCTACCCAGAAAGGAGAAAAACAAAGTGTCACAGACTTTGCCTTGATGATTTTCATACAAATCTTTCTAAAATGTACCTAACGTTAGGTTTTTCCTTTCCCATTTTCTTATACAAATTAAATAGGCCAAATTTCTTTATCTTAGACTACTCCTTAACTTCTCTAAGTACCAGTTTCCTCAGTTTTGAATTGAGTAGCTCTCCAATTTTGAATTGGGAAGCTCTCCCCTTGCAGAGCTGTTGGGATGAAATGAGATGGTATATATAGCATCTGTCCAGGGTAGCCAGTGCTGGGTGCTCAGGCCAGTGCCATCAACAGCATAGCACTCACCAAGTTCCTGTGCTGCCAGGCAGTTGGACTTGATGCTCCAAGGCTATCCTGACTGCCAGGAATGGCCCAGATCCCAGGTCCTGCAGTCACTGGGTGACTTCAGTTTTGACCTCCCCATGTAGGACCAGACCTGTAGCTGTCAGGCATAACTGCAGCCTCCCTTGCTCTTGACTTCAGATCTGCCACAGGCTGAAAAGAAAAGCATGTAGCATGTCCAGGTTCTGTTCAAACAGGTTGGGCTGCTCTGCATATGGCTAGAGGAACCCAGTGGCTAGGTCTTCATGTTATTTCTACCACTTTGGCCTTCCCTGCCTTTTTTCAGCTCCACAGCCCTGCGTGTGTTCCTCTGGGCCAGGCCCACAGGGTTTACTCAGAAGCAGCAGCCTGCTCTTCCAGCTGGCACAGCTGAGCCTGCAAAGGATGCGCTAACTTAGTACTTCCTGTCCTTGCCCTTCCCAGCCTGTGTGTGTGGGTTCTGACCATCTTTAAACTTGAGGAGCACAGCCAGAAGGAAGACAGTTTCCTCCCACAGGTGACTGTTTCCAAACCAGCTATGATCCCCTTGTTACCACCACCCTCCTGCCCTCCCCTGAGGCTCTTAGGGCAGAAGGAATGAATGATGTAGAAAAAAACTTCTAGGTAAAGAAACATGTTTTCTCTTTCATAGGGGGAAAAAAAGTGCACAGCAGTGTTGAAACAGTTCAAGTTTAATTTGTTGATATATGGTTTGTACTTAGACAAACATTAAAGTTCTACAACATACATAATGTCAACATGGGAAAATACCACCTTTGTCATTGCACATACCAATAAATAAATACATTTGCTCCAGAATACCAAAGAGTTTATTCAAAAAATCACTTAATAAAAGCACAGTTTTGCAAGTTTGTCTAAAACTCGATAATTTTGAACAAAAATAAAATGTCTAACCACTCCAAAATAGGAAAAGACAATCTTGTGCAAACAGACATACACATTCTAGGCATTATGCAAACTGGCTAAATGTACGCTCTCAACAAGAGAAGTGTCACCATTCTAAGTCCCCTTTGTCACCAAATGCAGGACTAGGGAGGCCAGAGTTGGGCTTCCCTTTCTATGTCACTCTGTTACTCTCTAGGAAACTCTGGATCTCAGCCTAATCTCCAGCTCTGCCTGGATCTTGAGAGGGAAGCAGGGAGGAACGAGAGAACAGAGGAGGAAAGAGGTGTGACATCTTTCTCAGGAAAGAAAAAAGGCACAGTGATGAGCCAGAAAGTGATGGAGCAAGGACCAACCTTCATTCAGCCCGAATCCTACCGCAAGCTGTGACAGTCTAACCTCCTCATTTTGTGAGAAAACGGATCTAGAAAAACCCCACGGTTTGCTCAAAATCACTTGATTACTAAGTGCTGTAGTGCTTCCTGTAAGAACCAACTTGATTCTCAACCTGGTTGGAAAATTCAAAAACCAAACCTGTCCTAAAACTTCTGTTGGACTTTTCCCCCCATATCCTGAGATGAAAGAAAACTGCAAAACTAGAGGCATGGAAGGACAGATGACCAGTAAACTCAAAAACAAGAGCCCATAGTTTGGCCTGTTGTGGGGCTGCTCCAGTTCTCCAGGCCAGGGCCCAGGGCAGTGTAGGGTCGCGGCGCTGGGCCCTGAGTGCCAGGGAGTCAGGCCCCCCTTAGCGCTGGGCGTCAGAGCAAGCGGCCTCCTTCAGCTCTCTGGAAACGTGTGCTCTGAGCGCCCCCTGGCATCCTGAGGTGACAGAGCTATCTCAGCTGGGGTAAGGAACGGTAGAGAAGGGAGGGCCAGGGTTCCCACAGGAAGGGAAAGCCAGGGACCCCACCCTGGAGATGGAATTTGTGCTTGCGTTAACAGAGCCGTGGACATGGCCAGCCCACCCACCCCCCTCACCTACTGTAAGGAAAGCACAGGCATCTTAGTTTGAAATCATCACTGGCTTGTTAAGTTCAGAACTACCTCTGAATATATGGTAAATTCATTTAGAGGTAAATGCCCCACTATTTCCAGAGGGGAAAAAAAAGACATCTGCTTCTACAGTTTTGTTCCTTTTTGTCACTGCAGGAGGCGGGCCCCAAAGGTTCTCTTCTAGCCTGTGATGATAACACTCCTTGGCTTCTAACACCTCTCCTCAGCATGGGTCTGAACCTCACATGCTTGTTCTGAATTAGTGTCATGATTTTTAAGGCACATTCAACTAGAATAAGTTCAAATTCATCCAAAGCACGCATGCAACACACCAATTTCTCCAGCTAATGCAGAGTGGAAACTGAAGAACTAAACTTTTCTGGATAGCGTCTTCCCAATAAGAACCTCCGGAGAAGGGGTTGGTACTTTCCCAGGTACGCTTTCTGATCAAAGGGCATGAAATGAAGGAACAAAATCCACAGGTGATCACAGCTACATCCTCATTCCTTTCCTATTCATCCACAGAAATATGATAATAGGAAACCTTGATTGTTCACCGATTGCCCTTGGCCCCAAATACACACAGAGACAAAGAGACAGACACAGAGCACCTTAGAGCCAGAAGGAAAGAAAAGCCAGGACTGGAGAAGAGTTAGGGATGTGAACCTTACTGCTCTGCAGGACTGTGTAGGGGCAGAGATGGGGTGTAGCCCCAGGAGGAGCTGGCAGCAGGAGCAGTTACAGAGGAGCTGCCTAAGGCCCCAGCTACCCAACTCCCGTGGGGCATGCTTGCTCCATCACTAAGTTCCCTGCCCAACCAAGGACCATCTGGGCAGTGGGTATGAAGGGCAAGGACTCTTAACCGTGTGAGAGACTGAGCCCAGGTGGTCTCCAGGGGGTTCCAGCAGCTTTAGGAGTCTGGGCCCATGGTTAAACCAGCATCACCCAGAATGGGGTCTTAAAAAAGACCTTGTGAGGCTGGGTCTCCAGCAGGTGATGAGTGCTCTTGCCTGTCACTCAGTACCTAACAGCGTTTTGTCGTTGAGCTACCCTTTGCCACACCCAGGCTGGAACTCTGAGGCCACACTCCCGACCCTAACGAAACACCCGTCAACCCATCCTCTGTGTACTGGAGGAGTAAGCAGGCGACACGTTTTCCATCGTATGTCTAATGAATTCTCCACTCTGCCACCAGGATCCTCCATCTCACAAAGATCCAGAATCAACCTTTCTACCTTAAAATCACTGACCCAGAGAAACAGCTTGACTAGACATTAGGGGTCATCTCGCTTCTGTCATTCCAAATGTCAGCAGGTCTCCAAAGTCAAGACAGGAAGAGCCAAGCTGGGACTATGGAAAGGAGGGGAGCACAAAAGTATTTCCCTGGGAAGCAGACCTGCTCCAGGACAGAAAGTTCCAGTGCCCTCAAGAAGGTCCCAAGTCAGAGTGGTCTAGGTACCAGACCATGTTAACAACCAGAGATGGATGCCCCAGGTGTGGCCAGGTCCCTGCTAGGGCAGGAGGCCTCGCTTTAAGCACTCAACACATGAAAACCTAGATTCCTAGGAAAAGAGAACATCCTAGTTCCACTGAAGTCAAAACAGCTCCACCACCTCACTCAGGGCCTTCCTAACATGTTTGAAGTATGACTCCTAAAAAACCCAACTTCTGTGTAGTCTTTCCAAGCACATCCATCTACTCTGAAGTGAGGAACGACTCTCGCTTACTTTCCATTGATTTCTGATCTCCATCTGGGCCGGCAGCCTCCGTCAGGGTGAATGACACATACGCCAAGTGTTCCCAAGTCTGCAGCGTAAATGGTGCCATCCAAGGAGGAGGGTGGCAGAGGGAGAGGTCAGGCCACTCACAACTACCTGTCACACCTGGATATAAAACTGGGCTGCAGCCTTGCTGAAGCCTGCCCTTGGGGAGGCGGGGTGGGGGGGGTGGGGGGGTGGGGGCAGACACAGGCCAGTCCTGATCAGATGGATGTGCAAAATCAGACACCTTTCAGCAGGGTACTGCCTGGTTTCCCACTGAAATGGCCTCAATCTCACCACCTCTTGACATTTCTAAGTCTGGAATCAGGTGCACGGGCATGCATATTGTGCCCCAGGAAGGCCAGAGACAGCAGTTTTTTGGGAGGAGAGTGGGAACAAGGAAATGAAAGGAGCTGAAATCCAAATTCTGCCCTTAATCAGCCAGGTGACTCCAGGCAAGTCCATCTTCTAGGTGATCTCTAAGGGTTGGTCCTGCCACCTCTGATCCCTTGTGGTTCTAACATGTCTCCTGCTCTCCTCACCCTTTCCCATTCCCAGCTCACAACTACACACATGCCCTCAGTGGCCACAGCCTAGGCTTTACTGTAGGGAGCTGAAGCACAGGCAGGAGCCCCAGGCACACCTACCTGTGTGCAGTCTGGGGCTGGCATCTTGGGGTTCCCTGGGTCAGCCGACAGGGCTCCTGGACAGCCCTGGCCCACGTGCCACCTGTATGCTCAGTCTGTATGGATCCTACAGACCCTACCTGCTAAGACGTTTGGCCTTGGGGGCCGGCCTCCTGCCGCCTCTGTGCGCACAAAGAAATCCTAAAGAAATCAAATGAGCCCCAACTGCAGGCCGCCAGCCAATTCTCACAGCCACAGCCAGGCCCTGCAACCCTGACAGGGGCCTGCCCCTCACCTTTCCACCCCAATTCCTCCCAGGCCTGGCGGAGGCCAGCTGATGCTTGAGGACTTTCTGCAGTTGTAAGAGCCAGGCTCAGCTACCCAAGCCTGTGCTATGTAAAGCTGTTGTGCCCCAACACTCACACACGCTCTCACACACTCACACATACACACACTCTCACTGAGACCCTCACTGCTGGGGCCCGTGGTCATCGGACCCCGGGCTGAGTGGACGCTGGGCCGCAGCAGCCCTGCCTTGTGCTTCCTCTCCCTCTCCACCTCTTCACGCCTCCCCTGCTGAAGGGGCTGCTCCGCTTGGCAAACAGGACTGCAGCAGGACCCGAACCCGAGAGTGGGGGCACAGAAAGGATCTGTGCTGGTCCCCTCGTGCCCCCCACTCCTCTGCCTCAGCAGCAAAGGCAGAGGAGCCCGTTCCCGGATGGCTGAGCCCGGGGCCCACCGAGAGCCACAGGTTCACCTGGCAGGGGGCCTATGTACAGGGGTCAGTGGGGCTGCTCCACAGGCAGGCGGGCAGCGCCACTCCAGGCTGGGCCACCCCAGAGGGCACGAGGTGGCCTCTATTCGCAGGCCAGCTTGCTGTCGAAGCTGGACAGGGCAATGGCAAAGGCCTGCAGTGCACACAACGGGTAGTTGTAATCCATGGTGAACACGTCCTCTGCTACGCGGCCAAACTGCATCACGATGTAGTCCGCTGGAGACAGGCAGAAGTGAGGACACAGAGAAGGGCAGAACAGGGATGCAGACGGACAGACGGACACCCAAATCATGGGAAGAGAGGCCAGAAGCAGAGATGCCAAGAGGATCCCAGAGGCGGCAAAGCACAGACCAAATGGGAGCAGTGGCAGGAGAGATGGAGCAGGTGACAAGATGCAGACACACAGCAGGAGATGGGGAAGGAGAGGAGGCCGTTCAGAGGGGCTCCCCGCCTGAGACTCTGCCGCGCGCACAGAACCCAGGGTCAGGGCTCCAGGGGAGGCTCTTCCAGGGCCTCCCAGTCATTAAGGTCACAAAGTCCTTTACCAACCCAATAACCCATGTCCTTAAACTCTGAGCTCTACAGGCAGGGCTGAGTGGGCTGAATCCTGAGCTATGGGCCCCGGTGTCACGCAGTCATGAGTCAGGGCAGAAACACTCACGGTCATTGCCGTGGATGATCTGGAAGTTCTTCACCGAGGCCTGAGTGACGCGCCCGTGGAAGTTGAGTACGTAGGACTGCGTGTCGTCGTTCCAGACGGGCGTCTTGTTTTGCAGCTCGATGATACTCTCTGTGTTCTTGTTCTGCCAGCGCGCTAGCAGCGTCTCATGCTCCTGGGAGGGCAGCCTTGGCTAAGCCAGGTGCGGGCCTTGGCCCCATGACCGCCCCAGAGTGATCTGCCCCGGGGTGGGGCTCCTTAGATCTCCCTAAGACCCCCAGGGCTTCTCATACTGTTTACACATGCACAGCCGCTGGAGCTGTGCCCTCAGAAGTGCATGCAGAGGCTGGGAGGAGGGGGAAAGTGGGTGGTTTGGGTGGAGACTCACGTTGCGGGGCCGGATGGAGACTCTCTCATGAACCATGGTCATGCCCGGGACAATCACACTCATCTTCCGAGGCCCCTTAAAACCTAAGACGTTTGTCTCCTGGAAAAGAGAGAGAGAAGCTCGCTCAATAGTGGCCATCTGAAGACACTACCTACCTGCTGGACAGACTGGAGGAGCGATAGAGATGAGCTAGTCAATCGCCACTCGAAGGTACAGGAGGCATCTGTAAACTTACCGTGTCCAGAATCGGCTCCTTAATCTCCACTTTGCCCAAACAAGCTGCTCTTACCATCTTCCTCGCTCCAGTGAACGACATCTCCATTCTTTCATCTGCTCAAACTACCTGGAGTCATAACTTAACTCCGCCCACCCTCACATACCTCTTCTAACCTATCAGCAAATGCTGTCAGCTCTTCCTTCAGGTTATACTCAGAATTCAACCACTTTTCAACCACCATCATCTCTCAGCAAGAGCACAGGACCAGCCTTTAGCTGGACCCTGCATTTCCTCAGCCCCCACCCCACCTCCTTGTCATCTGTTCTCCACACAGCACTGAGCGGTCCTGGTGAGTCAGGTCATTCTTCTCAGTTCACTCAGAGTAAAAGATGGTGGTCTTACCTCGTGCTGCAAGGCCTCACGAAATAGGGCCCCATCACCGCCTCCTCTCTTCACCACCTACTCTCTGCTACATTCCCTGTCCTCCTTCTGCTCCCCTGACATGCCAGCATTTTTGCTCACCATCTCAACACCTGCACAGTCGGCGCTCACTTCCTTCTGGCCTTTACCCAAGCACTACCTCAGTGAGGCCCTCCCTGCCATCCTTCCTAAAAGAATATTCATAGCCCTCTTCCTCTTCCGGCGTGCTGTGGTTCATGGGGTCGCAAAGAGTCGGACACGACTAAGCGACTGAACAGAACTGAGCCCTGTTCCTGCTTTATCCTTCTTCAGTTCAGTCGCTCAGTCGTGTCCGACTCTTTGCAACACCAAGGACTGCAGCACGCCAGGCCTCCCTGTCCATCACCAACTCCCAGAGCCTACTCAAACTCATGTCTACTGTGTCAGTGATGCCATCCAACCATCTCATCCTCTGTTATCCCCTTCTCCTCCCGCCTTCAACCTTTCCCAGCATCAGGGTCTTTTCAAATGAGTTGGTTCTTCGCATCAGGTGGCCAAAGTATTGGAGTTTCAACTTCAGTATCAGTCCTTCCAATGAATATTCAGGATTGATTTTCTTTAGGATTGACTTTGGGATTCCTTTAGGATCTCCTTGCAGTCTAAGGGACTCTCAAGAGTCTTCTCCAACACCACACTTCAAAAGCATCAATTCTTTGGCGTTCAGCTTTCTTTATGGTCCAATTCTCACATCCATACATGACTACTGGAAAAACCATACCTTTGACTAGACGGACCTTTGTTGGTAAAGTAATGTCTCCCCTTTTTAATATGCTGTCTGGGTTGGTCATAGCTTTTCTTACAAGGAGCAGGTGTCTTCTAATTTCATGGCTGCAGTCACCGTCTGCAGTGATTGTGGAGTCCCCCCAAAATAGTCTCACTGTTTCCATTGTTTCCCCATCTATTTGCCATGAAGTGATGGGACCAGATGCCATGAATGTTATGTAACTGTTCTATATCTTTCCCCCCCACTCAGGGTTCAGGTCCCAGAAGGGTACATCTTTGTTCACTACTGTCTCTCAGTGCCTCAAATGGCACCTGGGGCTAAGTATCACTTCAAGAGATTCAGACTGCCTCCCCAGAGCTGACCAGCAGGTGGCACCACTGGATCATACGAAACAGCTATGAAGTCCCAAGCTAATGGTACCAGTCCCTCATTTTGAAATTAGACGGAGAAATTCCTTGTGTTTATATCCCAGTTTGGTATCTATGAGCTGTGTGACACTGGCAAGTGACCCAACCTCCGACCTTCAGTTTCCTCATCTATATAATAAAGAAGATAGGCTTGAGTTCTTAGGTTGAATATTCAGTGAGATGTTTATGCAAAGGGCCTTACAATTCATTTAGGAGCTGAATACTGGAGGGAAGACTGGAGGGTTGCACCAACATGAACCCAGGCCTCCTGCCTCCTCCTTCCCAGGAGGCACCCAGGCTGGGCTGCAGAGAGGCAGGCCTAGTTCCCAGAACTTGCCCGGCAGGTGGTCAGCTGTGTTCTGTCCCAGGCAGGGGCCACTCCACTGCCCTCCTTCTCTGCCCACAAAAGTAGATGGAATAGGCCACAGACAGGTAGCAAGTCCTGAGTGTCATGTCTAGCTTGAAGCCCAGAGACCCAGGGCCCACGACTCACATAGCAGACAGCAGCCAGCTCCTGACGCAAGGTTCCACTTTCCAAAGTAGAGGCTGATGCTTTCTGAGGGTTGACTCCATTGTCATACACGGTGAACTTGGTGCCCATGAGGTTGGACCTGAAGGACAGACACAACCATTGTAAGGTCGTGCATCCTCTGTCCCTGGGCAGGGAGTAGCTCAGAGGCTATCCTAGGGAGGGAAGACTCGAGGGGACCTTTGTGACCTTTGTGGGCAGACAGCAGCGGACCTGGGGGTACACTGTTCACAGAATCATCTCAGAAGGCGCTTCGTGGACAGAAGGCCTCGACTTGCTCCGAGTTTAATCAAAGGGCATCTCAGCTGAGTTCAGGGAAATCGAAGTTCCACAGAAGGTCTCCCTGGAGGAACTGGAGTGGCCCCCCTCATGGAAGGTGAGCCACCACAGGGGCACCTGGCAAGACTGCAGAGGGGACTCAGCACCCCATGGAGGGTGGAGACGATCCGCTCTGTCCCGTCAGCCTGGGAGTTATGGTCCAGCCCCATCTCCAGCTCTAAGCTTGAGTTATGCTCCCGAATCTGCCACACTTCTCAGCACGCCCTCCCTCACCTGAGGCCTAGCTCAGAGCCTTCGCCCCACCCCTAGGTTGGTTCCTCTTCCCTCAAGGGCTCACTCCTGCCCCTTGGCACCAACCATGAGACCAAGGCGGCTCTTCCAGGGTGGCCTACATCATCCCTGACATTGTGGAGTTTGACTTGTCCCCCCTAGTGGGCCTGCGCCCCCTCTACCTGGGAGCAGCTTAGGGTAGGATGAGTGAGGCTCATCTTCAAATCTGGCTGTAAGCTAGCACAGATCTGAGCCTGTGGTTGATCTGATGGACAGAGAGAACCCTGGGAGAGGATCCAATGCTTGACCTCCTTCAGGGGCAGCAGCAGCCCTCTACAGAGCCTGCCCCAGCCTGCACCACCCCCGCTGGCCTCCTGGGGGCGTGCTGGTACCGCAGTTTCCCGATGTAGCTGTCCCCTCCTCTAGACAAGTCTGTAGGGTCCACGGAGATGAGGTAATTGGAAGTTTTACTCTTCTTTCTCTTCCTTCCCGCCAGGAGGAACACCTTGGGGAGTGGAGCAAAGTCATGCATGTTCCAGGCCCAGCCTCCAGTCCACATGCAATCCCAGGACCACTCACACAAGCGATCCCCTCGCTTCAGCTCTTGAACATACACATGTGCACACATATGCACCAATGGGGACACAGGCTTCTGTCTCTTTGGGGGAACTGGCAGGTCAGTGCTGGAGCTGAGGCTTCCAGTCCCACTCCAGCCCCCAGGACTTCAAGCCCACAGGATGAAACTGCACGTCCAAGCCAACCTCACCTTCTTCCCGTCCTCACGGTCCAGGTGCAGGAAGTAGGTGGGGTACATGCCCCGGTCCATGCCCTTCTTGTCCCGTGTGATGCGGCACTTGATGGTGATCCCCTGGGGGGCCGGCCTCAGGGCAAACTCTTCGAGATCCTGGACCTCAACATCCACCGACAGCTCGGGGGCTGTGGGGCTGGGGGCCGAGGCTGCCTCCTACCAAGGAGAGAGGAGGAGCCTAAGACCCAGGCAGGGACCCCGAGCTGCTGAAATTGATGGTCTGGAATCCAAAGCTGCCCCCATATGGTGGTGGTGGGAGACAGGGCTGGCACCCTGGGATGTGGGCACAGAGATCTTGCCCCTGGGCCAGCAGCTGGCTTCCTAGCTGTTCCTTCAGCTCAGCACCCCAGGGTAGGGATGGAGGGAACAGGCAGGCTCTCAGAAGCCATGCTGTCCAACTCCAGCTCCCCGGCCCTCTGGCTTGACTGAAGACTGGGAGGACAGAAGAGCCCCAGGGGAAAAAACTCTTGACAGGCACCTCGGCCCAGCCCTCAGTCCAGGAAAGCCAACTCCGCCTCCCTTCACTTCGTTCCCCTCCCACCTGGGTGGCACTGCTGTCTGCCCTCCTGCTGAGCAGGAGCTCCTCACTCACCCTGGTGGACTTCCTGCTCGTGGCGGAGCTGGGGCGGGTGTTGCTATTCAGCTGGGAGGAGCTGGAGCTGTTCTCATCCTCCTCCTCCTCCTCCTCCTCCTCGAAGCTCATGCTGCTGGAGATGCCTGGGCCGGGCAGAGGAGTGGGAGGGGACGAGTGGTCACACAGGCACACCCAGTCACTCACCCGTCCACTGGCTCTAAGTCACCCATTCACACAACACACACGGACACACACACGCAGAGTGGCACGTACACACGTACATCCACGCACTCCCACGCACACATTCAGATGCACACTAGGATGCTCTCTCTCTGGTGCATATGTGAGCTGGGGCTGGTCACTGTCCCCGGGTGCAGCCCCCCGCCCAGCCTCAGCTGTCAGACCCTATCTGACAGCCAGGGTGCCCTGTCTCCTGGGTAGCAAGGCCTGAACTGAGCTGGCCCTGCCTGGGAGCCTCCGTCTCTGGCCTCAAGTCTACTGGAGGCCTTGGCTGGCAAAACCTATAAAATCTCGAGTAAGGCCCAACTCCTCACTCAGCCTGATGCTCAGGGCCCACCAATCCTCTCCAAAGAAAGTGAAAGTCGCTCAGTTGTGTCTAACTCTTTGCGACCCCATGGCTCCTCTGTCCACGGGGATTCTCCAGGTAAGAAGACTGGAGTGAGTGGCCATTCCCTTCTCCAGGGGATCTTTCTGACCCAGGAATCGAACCAGGGTTTCCAGCACTGCAGGTGGATTCTTTACCAACTGAGCTACCAGGGCGGCCCATCCTCTCCAAAACCTGCCCTGTCTACATGCCTTCACATCTTCACCCCAGCTCAACAGCCCTTCCTCCAGGAAGCTGTCCCTCATGCAACGTCTCAGAACGTGTGCACTGCAGGCTCTCCCTACACCACCTCCCTGGGGCAGAGCTCACTCTCTGGGCAGCAGGTCTCCTGGGACGGTATGCCTTGCCTCTCAGCCTCCTGGCCCTGCTCCCTCTAGCTCAACAGAGTGGGGACATTTTGTAAGAAAAGAACTTTCTCAGAGGGACAAAAGGGAAAGGAAATCTGTCCCCACACCTGGGCCTCCCTGTGGGCAGGAGATGGGGATGGGGACCCAGGGCTGGGTTGTGGGCTGACTGGTTCCTTGAGCCACACTTCTCTCCCTCAACGCAGCCTTCTCAGGGGTCCCTGCCCAAGCTGCTCACTGGTCTCCAAGTGTGCCCCCAACCAGGGCCTGGGAGGAGCTGAAACAGACACAGGAGGGCCATGCTCCCTGAGAAAGGTGCACCGGAGAACCTGGGGCTGAGCTTTGGGGGGTGTCTCTGGACCCCCACGGGGCTCACCCTTCCTCTGCATCGTGGCACGGATGTCCTGCCCACCGGGCCGTGTGCCGCCACCTGTGGCCGTCTCCCCCGCGTCCTGGGCCTGGTCCGACTGGCCCACAGTCAGGATCTGCACAGGGCCTCGGGCCTCAGACTTGTCTTCAGCCAGTGCTGCTGGCCCGCCGGAGCCTGCAGGCCATGGACACTCCTGAGTCCCATCCAGGGGTGTGGAGGGGGCGGGGCAGCCTGGATCCCCAGGTGTCCAGGAAGAGGGTGAGGGAAGAACGGGGACACCTCTGAAAACTTTATTTGAAAAACCAATTTTTAAAAAAAAGAATGACCACTGTCAGCCTCTTAATGATGGACGAGCTAGGAAGGGGCACAGGCTCCATTTCTTCTGCTGTTCCCCCACATCTGCGGCTGAGGGGGGCACTGAAATGCCTCGCGTCCCTAGGCAGCCGGCTCCAGGTACGTGGTGAGCAGGACAGGAGGGAGAACGAGGCTGGGTCCAACACAGCGAGGCCACCACTCAGCTTGGACACGGCCAGCTCTGCACTCTCAGTGCCGGCCTTCTCTCTCACATGCACACACAGACTCACACACATCAGTGGAACGCACAGGGCCCCTGGAAAAAGACAGGTCGGCACACACTCGCCTTCCCAAACGGAGGAGCTCCCACCTCCCCCATCAACCTTCCTGCCCAAGTTGCCACAGCTTTGGGACCAGAAACAAGGCCTGGCCCACACATCCGGGCTTGGCCTAAAATGCTGCAGTCACTCCACAGGCCCTCGGACCCCACACACCACTGTCGACCACGACATGGAGGCCTGGAAGCCCCCCAGGTCCAAGGGCTGAGGAGTAGGCTGGCCAGCAGAGACGGGACTCAGGGCAGGGCCACTGTAACTGGCCTTGATCTCCAGGGATCTTTTCTGGAGAGGGAGGAGCAGAGGGAACAGACTGGTCTGCGGGCCAAGAGGAAGGAAATGGGACTGGAGAAGTGAAGAAGCCCACAGGACGACTGAGCACTGCCCAAAGAGGAAACAGGCTGCCCGGGAGACACTTAGGCTCCCAGAGGAAGTGTCCTGATCAGGGTGGAGGTGCTTGGGCGGGCGGGGAGGGGCTTCCTGGGCCACAGCTGAGCCGGACTTCACATCCTCGGGCAGCAGGAGAGTCTTGCCCATGCCCACGGGCCAGCCGGTCCCACATGAGCAGGAGGAGGCCGGTGAGCCAACTGGGGGATCCTGAGTGCCATTTGGGGCTCTCCCCGAGGACTCTCACCCAGCCCCTCACCCCCAAGTCTGGAGGACAAGCATCCTGCCAGCCCCACAGTGGGGGCCGGGCCTCCCGAAGAGGGGGCAGTAAAAGCAAGCCAACCTTTGTGCTTCCCTTCCTCTCCTTCCTAGAGGCCCCGCCCTGGCCCCCTGCCGCAGCGGCCGCCTTGGTTCTCTTGGCTGAGGCTGGTGCTGTGGGGTGGGCAGTTCCCAGGGGCACACTGGCAAGCGAGTCAGCCTCTTGAACTGCTCAGGAGAGGGCCGGGGAGAGAGGGGGTTGGGGGAGAGAGAGAGAGAGAAATGCATACAAGGTGAGACCAGAGCTCCAGTACACTTCCCAGCTCCCCCACCAGGGCCTCTGTACCATCATCCCTCCAGGCAAAGGTGTGCAGGGCAGGCCAGGCTGGAAGGAGGTGGCACCCCCCACCCCAACCCAACAGGGTGCTAAAGTCAACAGCCTGGTCTGGACGACCACCCCAGAAGCAGAGCAGTTGGGGAGGCAGAGGGAGTGTGCCTGCAAGAGTGGGGCTCACCGATGATGGTGGGTGAAGACAGAAAAGGCGGCAGTGTCCAGAAGAGACCACAGTGAGGGCGAGCACCCCAGGGACTGCACTGCTCTCCTGGGACAAGCCCTCGAAGCAGAATAAATGGATCCCAAGAGCTGCCTGCTGAGTGCAAGGTCTCGGAAGGGCCACCACTGGGGATCTCCACCCTCTCCAGGCATCAGAAGCCCAATCTGTCAAGGCCCTTGAGTGGCTTCTCACTGCTCACTGCTCTTAAGACGACGACCAGTGTCCTCCCGCAAGCCTGGCCTTCCCCTTGGCCTAACTGTGCCCTTGGCACCTGTTGGGCGTCCCAGGTCCCAGACACACCCCAGACTCCCTCCTGCCTGCCACAGGCCTGCTCTTGCTGTCTCACCACCTGGAGTGCCCTCACCACACAGCCCCCGCTCCCACTAACTCCCATCAGCCTGCGAGTTCCAGCTCAGACGTCACCTCCCCAGGGAAACCCTGCTCCGGCCACTACTCTGCCATATACTCGCCGAGCTTGGCTTCCTTCCGCAACCCACACCTATGACAGTCTGTTTCACCCTCTCCCTGCTCCTAGATCTTAAGGTCCATGAGAGAGCAGAGACTGCATCGGCTTGTGCTCACCCTGGACCCCCAGCCTCCAACCCAGAGCCTGACACAAACAAGCTCTCAATAAATATTTAAGAAATGGATAAATATATACATGAATGAACACAGCCAGTAGGTCAAAAACTCTCCACTGGGATAAAATGCTGGTTCTGATTTATCTCATCTTCTTCTGGAGTTCCCTAGTTGCTCATATGGTAAAGAATCGGCGTGCAATGCAGGAGACCTGGGTTCAATCCTTGGGTCGGGAAGGTCCCTTGTAGAAGGGAATGGCTACCCACTCCAGTATTCTTGCTTGGACAATCCCATGGACAGAGGAGCCTGGCAGTCTACAGTCTATGGGGTCGCAGAGTCAGACACGACTGAGCAACTAATACTCACTTTTTCACATCTTTCTCTGGGAATGATCCCTGTGTATTTTACATCAACAGCCAGCAGAGGGCAGAGCAGAGGCAGCAGAGGCTGCAGGGGGCGTGGCTCCTGGAAACCCGAATCCCACATTGGCCAGCCTGGTGAGCAGCCTCTAGAGCTAGGGAAGCCTGGACCTGAGACGCTGCCCTCACCCCGCCTGGTCTGGAGTCTGGGCAGGGGACAACATTCAGCTGACTGGACCTGGGAACACAGCACAGCTGCTCCAACCTTCAAAGCCCTGGGACAGAACTTTCCTCACTTTACAGGGAAGGAAACAGACTTGAGAGGGTAGGCAACTGGCTCACAGTGACAAGTGAGCAGGTGACCCACACGACCAGAAACTCTCGGACTTTGGCTATGCACTCTCAGAGGCGCTGCGGTCTTTCTGCAGGCCTGGCCCAGCCCAGCACACAGTCAGTGCTCGTGAAATACCTGCCAAAGTGACTGCACAGATGTGACCTGCCAGACTGTCTCAAAGTCTCAAGATGTTGGCTCTGGCACAAACTGGCAGGGCCTGAAGTCCCTGGAGCAGGCTCCCCTGCCACGGGCAGACTCAGATGGCCAGGTGCCAGGCTTGGCAGAGCTGGGGCGGTGATGCTGGGCTCCAGTGGATGCAGACTGAACTCCACCAAACCCAGAACGGCGGGGGGCCTTCTCTGCAAAACACTGTGGCCGCCCTTGGGGCAGCACCCACGGACGGGGTGTGAGGGGAAGGCTGCCAGGTAAGGCTGGGGCTGGGGGCCGTGCCGGCTGGAGCAGCTGAGGCTGCCTCCCACAGACCATCCCCTTCTCTAAAGGGCTTCTCAGGTGGAGCAGACACATCAGCTGCGGCTCACGTGCTGAACTGAAGCGCACACGGGGGCATTACTGTGAAGGAGCCCCACGGCAGGCAACTACCAGTCGTCTGAAGTGGCTGGAGGCCGCATATGCATATCCCGAGGAAGCCCGGAAGGAGGGGAGCCTTCCAACTGCAAAGCCAGAGGCCTGCAACCTTCTTATAGTCACTTGTCGACAGAGGAGCTGCCGTGATCACTGGCCACCAGCAGGGGGCAGTAGGGACTGAGCCTGAGTCCTCCTTTCAGGCTCAGAGAGACCCACCCTCTGCCCAGCCTGGGGTTCTCAGCAGAAAGGAGGGTCCTGAGCACTGGGATGAAATCCAGGCGTCCCTGCCCCCAGGATGAGCCGCAGAGAATTCCCTTCCCAGGAGACTCCGCTGAGAACCAATGTGTACACAGCTGGGAGCTGGAGGCTGCTGGTCATCACGGCTCCATGCAGGGACCCGTGGGCCAGAGGCTGGGCGCACTGAGGGTTTGGGGAACCCAGGAAGGGGAGGCGACAAGTGTCTGTCTATCTGTGACAAGAGGCATGGGTGAGCAGCATGTGAGATGGAGTCTTCTCGAGAGACAGAAAGCTGGCGGGGAGCAGACTGTTCTGCTCCTGAGAGGTGCCTCCTGCTTTCAGGGAAATGTTCCAGATCAGAAACCTGGGCTTTTGAAGTCCCAGGCCCACAAAGCTGTACCTTCTGGCCCCACACCTGGCATGGGAGCCCAAGGCTCTAGATCCCAGCCTCCCTCTGCCTGTCCCACCACTCTGCCCACTGGGCACCCCCAACAGGATGGGCCCCTCAGCTGTCCAGGCCAGCAGGAAGTCCCTGAGGGCCCCCGCAAGCAGTCCCAGGGTGGGGTGTACCTTGGTAGCCGGTGCTGCCGCTGAGGTAGGACTCCACCAGGGGGGCCTGCTCCTCCGACTGCCGGGCCCGCCGGCTCCTGGGCCGCCCGTCGGCATTGGCCTGCACCATCAGGGGCTCCTGCCGCTTCTTCTTCTGCTTCTGCTCCAGCAGGGCCCGCTACAGAGGCAGTGGACACACACACGGGTTGGCGGGCCCTGAGACAGCCGACCACCTCCCCAAGGGAAGGCGCCCAGATGAGGACTTGGGGGACCCTGCTGTCTCCGTATGGTTCCAGAGGTCACAGTGGGGTCCACGGCCCACTCTGGCCTTGTGCCCCAGGACTTGGGGTCCAAGGGAGGCAGGCAAGTATCAGTCCAGGTAGTTGCCCTGGCAGGGTCACAGCACAGTGGCCTGAGCTGCCTCCCAGCAGGAGCCTTAGGTGCCAGGGTGGTGCTAAGCTGGTGAAGGAGAGAGCTCACCACTTCTCCCTGGGAGGGCCCCCTCTCTCCACCACACAGGATCACCCAGGAAGGAGGACCGCTCCCCCACCCCCCGCCCTTGGAGACCCCGCCCAGACTCCGGCCTGGATGGCGCGTGCTGGCCGCCTCCCACCCGCCTCCAGCCTCACTCACCTGCCTATCAAGCTTCTGCTGCCGCAGGTTGCTGCCCTCATCATCTAAGACACTGCAGGGGGAGAGAGGGTCACTCAGGGCTGGCCTACGAGGAGCCAGGACCACCCAGAGCCCTCTCCCAACATATCTGGGTTCTTTAAGCTCCTCCCATCATGGCTGCTGGGCATGGGTCGGGGCAGAAGGGTGAAGCTATATTCTGGGAACTGGCTAGAGACACAGACATGAGCTGTCTTTCTGCTACTTCAGGGACTTACCTCCTACTGCGATCCCTGCTGCCCAAGGACTTCCCAGTCTACCCCGCCCCGGTTAACTGAGGAGGAAACTTTCCCGTTGGGCCCATTAGGGCCCGGCCTGACTGAGATCCAGGGGGCATCAGTCACAAGCCGGGCCCCAGGCGGGGCTTCAGACCCAAGAGCCTGCCCCTCTGGCTCAACCCCTCCATCTTTCCATCCTTCTGGTGGAGGCTGGGTCTTCTGGGGCGACTCTCGCCATCCATTCATGAGCAACTCCTGGCTCTCCAGGTGGTAAAGCGGAGCTGCTGACACTGCCCACCTCCCTGCCCCACTTCAAGAGGACCCCGGGATTTGGAGAGTGAAACTGAAACACCAGCCAGTCCCTCCAGGCACGGTGAGGGCTGGGTGCAGATGTGTGCAGGGCGGACACAGCACATCGATGCACAGCCCAGCAACCAGCCGCTGGGTCCTTCCTTGGCCGCCTACACGGAGTGGGTGGCATCAAATCCTTGAGTCCTTTAACTAAGGTCGTGGGACGGGCAACCTCATCTCACAAGGACTGGCCCTGCCTCCAAGTAAGGCAGAGCATGAGGAGGGAGCGCCAAGCACTTAAGCTTTCTTTCTAGTCTAACACATGCATGAGACCTAGACCCAAGCCTGTAGAGCCAAGGTCAGGCCAGCTGCATGGGGGTGGGGCTGGAGCCTGAGGATGCGAGCTCTGGGAACCCCCAGACTGCCCTGGCCCCCTTATTCCAGAGTCTGCCACTGAACCAGACCTTGTGTGGGTACCTGCACAGGTGTGTCCAAGTGTGCTGGGTTTGTGTGTGAGGCTGTAGAAGTATCTCATGTGTGCGCACACTGGGAGATGTCCACATGTGTAAGCATGTACCTGGATATACATGCATGCAGACACCGTGTCAGAGGTGGGTGTCCTGAGCGCAGCCAAGCACGGTCGCACGTAAGGAAGTCACATCACCCTGCAGACAAGGTGAGGTGATCCACCTCCTCCTGACAGCAGCAGCCCTTTCCAACTGGAACAATCATTGACCTGAAATGTCCTTTCAGCTCAGCAAACTGCTTGTGCTGCAGGGGCTGGCTGGGGTTGGCGCGGAGTCCACGGATTGCAGATGGCCCACCACCCAGCCCGCTGGCTTCACCGCCTCCCTGGCCACGACCTGTGAAGACTGCCTATTTTGAACTAGCAGCTGTCCTACCTACTCGACATCTGGGAAGGACTTGCCCAATGCCCATGGGCTGCTCTACACACAAGCAGAGCCCGATTGTGATCTGGGGCCCTTCATAGAACAGCCTCATTCACCAAACCCTCAGCGGCCAGAGCACAGGAGAACACACTACTCAGACATGCTTCTAGTCAAGGCCTCAGTCTCCCTAAAAGAGCCTGCCTGCCTAAGAGCACGCAGCTGCACGTGGGCCTCCCCAAGGGCAATGCTAGGCCCAGAGGACAGAGAATAGCTCTGAAAAATCCCAGCTGGCTGGGACAGTGAGGGTCCCGTCACAGGAGGCCACACACAGGACAGGCAGGGCAGACGGTGAGCAGGGTGCCTGGGAGTCCAGCCAGGTCCAGAGGCTACAACTCTTCTCCTGTCTCTCTGCCTCCAGCCAATGGCCTGACTGGAGAGTTCAAGGGCCACACATCCTCAAAGGCTTAGTGTACCAACACCACTATCCTCATGGTCCATGGTGCTACCTGGCCGAGAGGAGCAACGGGGCCTGAAATCCAACTGTGCCTTGCCCTCCATGCTCTGTGCCTTGGCACGTGTGGGGCAGCGGGCGTCTCAGGCATGTTGGCCACCTCTGCAAGGCTGTGCTGTCTCCCCTTCCTGCCAGCAGGAGAGGCTGTTTCCTGGCTCACCGGGATGACATGAGCCAGTCATCTAGGTCATCCCTGGCCCTGGGCTTGGCTGAGCAGGACACAGGCAACTATTTCCATGGTGCTGACACCATGCAAGGAGCTGACGTCTAACATGAAAGGGCAACATCCTACTGAGAGGTAAGCTCACATAGGCAATGCCACCTCCAAACTGCGGATCACAGTGGTTGCTCAACTGACAAAAGGTGGTTCCTGCCGCTGTGGCCTCCTTGCCCAGTGCCCCCCACCCCACCCCAACAACCTCATCCACGTGGGGAGGACATCTTCCTAGCACAGGCACTGTCCCACTGCCATGGACTTTCCACTCCGTTCCATCACTTCCTCTTCCTGTCCCCACCTCCATCCCCCAATGGGGGAGAAAGACAAAGAGTACACTACAGGTAGAATGGACTTAATCACCGGCCTTCAGAGAAAGATCAATGAACGCAAGGGTGAGGCTTCTGAAGAGATTCCAGAAACTCAGATACCCCAGAAGTGCCTGGAGAGCCACCCCCCTCCTGAGTGGAGGATGCAGGTGAGTGCGGGATGCAGGGCAGGGGGCGGCAACCGGGGAGAAGCAACACGTGCCTGGTGAGCAAGACCCATCCAGGAGGGCTGACAATCAATCCAGCTAAACGAGGAGGCTCTGAGAGCAGGCAGCAGCCCGTGCAGGGCAGCAGGGTGCTTTCTGAGAGCCACAAAAGCAAAGGGTGGACCACATCACCTGGCACCCGCCAGCTGGTAGTGGGTGGTGTTTCTGCCTGACAACAATGTACCCGGAGCACACAACATCTGTCGCTGGTGAATAACAAAGAATCCCCTGCACACAGCGCAACAATGACAACAATGGTGGCCGTCTCCAGGGAGAGCAGAACCAGAGCTCCTCACCCCGAAAGCAGCCCAGCCAGTCCTCCCCACCTCACCTCCCCCAGACAGCCCTGCCTCCCACAACAGAACCTCTCCCAGGCATCTTCTTTCCTCACTCCCCGGCCTGCCTCCTTCTGCCTCTGTTCTAGACAGCACTAAACGATAACCATGAAAGGAGACAGTAATGGCCTTTTAATGACTCGGGCTCCAATTATGGAATCACTGCCAAGCCCAGGCTGCCAGCTGCAGCCCCGCCAGGAGACTCGGACAGGAGACAGGGCACTGATGGATGGGTCTTCCAGCTGACCCCGGCGGCTGCTTCACGGCGGTAACCAGAGGGGCCGGGGAAGCACTGGTCACTGGCTCATGAAGGCCAGAGAAACCTAGTCTGTGGTATCCATCCATCCATCTGCTCTGCCCAAGGCCAATCAAGTGACCCCTGAACCTCCCAGGAGACGGCCCCTCCACATCCCCCAGCTTCAAAGCCGCCGGACAGATATCTGAGAGTGAACCATGTATGACAGCAAGGGTCAGGGACACTTCTTCCAGGGGCTGGAAAAGCCAGACTTGGCCAACGTCGCCAGGAACCCAGGTCCCCCCTCTCGTTAGACCCCACCTCCATTCTCCGGCTAGTCCACCAGAGCCGACCAGAGGCCAGGCCCTCCTCGGAGCAGACCCAGTCTCCAGGCCCACTCCCTGCCCTCTGCTCCCTTTCCTCCCGCTCAGCCACAGTGGGACCTGCCCTTGCTGGACTCGGGCCGTCAGGCAAGTGTGTTGGCAGGGGAGGAAAGACCACCTGCTTGGCTGTGAACTCTGCCCAATGCTGGAACCTCCCCACTCCCCAGCACGTCCAGACCTGTGGCTTCTGTTGCCCAATGGCTGCTTGGAACATTGTGGGCAACATGGTGGAGGTGGGAACAGAGGCAACCCCAGAAGAGAGAGGACCACTACTCACAAGAGCCAGCCTCCCAGGATGAGGCTTCTCCATGCCAGCCACTGGCTCCCAAACTTACCAGGTCAGTCCCAACTGCTGGGGGCACTCAACCCTGACTTGATAGTTCAGACCTGCTGGGGAAGCTGCCCCAGAATCAATCCCCCACCTCACACTTTTCTTTTTCAAAGCCAATGACACATGGGATTCTAATGCTCAGCCATGCAAATAGAGACCAGGAGTCAGAGCTTGCGATCTCTAAAGAACAAAAAAGAAACTGAGAAGTTGCTCTAGGGCTGGAAGCATGCAAGCACAGTCTTCTGTTCAGATGCGGGAAAACATTATAGTGTGCAGAACAGGGTGGAAGGGGTCAACTGAATATCTAGACAGGATGTGACCATTAGGAGCAAGGCCAAGTACGCTGGTAGGTCAGGACACATGTCCTCGGGCCTATCAGAAAAGATGGGAGGACAGTACAGCCAGGCCTCCGCATGGAGCTGCAGGGACCGGTGACCCTACCACATGGGCAAGACGAAGCCATGCCTGTGGTGTGCTGGGTCAGTCAGATGGATAAAGGTGTTGGCAACAATCGGTCATGTCATCATCAAAGGAGGTTTCTATTAATAGCACCATGCTTCTCTTGGTTAGCAGGTTTTTCGATGACCTGACACAAGGCAGGGCTCTGAGCAGACTTACAGGTGAAACGTAGAAGAGATACTAACTGTCCACTAAGAGTGTGAATTCAGAAGACCCTAGAAGCCTAACAGGAAGTGGTCAAATCTTACAGGTGGGTCCCCAAACACCCCGTCTTCCCACACAGGCAGAATGGAGAAGACAGGGCTTGACACCAGCCTGATGAAAGACTCCGCAGTTTTGCTCACAGAGGCCTTGAGAGGAGTGGTCAGTATCAAAGCCATCCCCCGGGGTGGTAGGGCTGGAGGGCAGAGGTCCACTGTGAGGAAATAACACCTCACTCTGCTCGATGCTGGACATCTGGACAGGCCACAGCCAGGACGCCGCCTGCGGCTCCAGGAGTTGGAGGAGGGCAGAGACCAATCTGAGCGCATCCACAGGCTCCCTGCTCCCTGGATCGTTTGTCAACTTTGTGCTCCTGCTCCCTCCACCCCGGGCAGCAGCAAGACGACTTCCCAAAGACGCTCGGGGTGGGAGAGGAGAGAAACTCCATGTGGAACTATGGGCAGAGGGTCTGCTCTTCCCTCCTGCGGCCAGAGGCAAAGCAGCGGGCCAGAGTCCGGGCACCTCTGAGGCAGAACTGAAAGACGGGAGTCTTGCCTAATGAGCAGTCATTCCTCTCCCCGAGAAGCGGAGTGAGAAGGGCAGTACCAGGAGGATCTTAATGAGGACCAAAGGAGGGGAAGGGCTTCCTTGGTGGCTCACACAGTAATGCAATGCAGGAGAACCCGGGTTCGATCCCTGGGTCAGGAAGATCCCCTGGAGAAGGGAATGGCTAACCACTCCAGTATCCTTGCCTGCATGGACAAGAGGAGCCTGAGGGGCCACAGTTCATGGGGTTGCAAAGAGTTGGACGTGACTGAGCGACTCACACACAGAACAGGAGGAGGGGAAACCCAGAGACAGGAGTAGGCTCACTCTAAGGGAGAGTTTTCTAATGGTCTCGTCCATCGGAAGTGAGGCTGCTGGCAGGGATGCTGAGGGGAGCGTTCACACAGAAGACTGGGCAGTCTGTGAGGGCCCTTCTTGCCTGAAATTCTCCTTCTCTGACCTAGAGCTGTGCTTTGCCAGTAGCACTCAGGAAGCCCTGTTTTGAGGGGAGAGTACTGCAGCCCTCAGGGGTGCTGAGAAGCCAGGTGTGGGGCCAGGAGAGCCGGGAAGTCCTACAGTCTACCGGGGAATGCCACTTTGATTCAAAGCAATGGGCACCGTGTCCATGCACGGTCATGCCAGGCATGTGCCAGGCTCTTCAGGTGCATTCCCCACTCTCCAGGAGTTCATGGCCGGTGAAGGAGGCGCCAGGCAGCGGGCACAGGACGGTGCAGACAGAGCACAGAGGACAAGGCTGGTCATCACTCCCTCCCTCCAATACACCTGCGGCCAGCAGGCTTTCCTGACTCTCACTGCTCCTCCTTCAGCCCATAAAACGTAAAATCATGAACCAGGGACGGTTAATACTCCTCAAGAACACAGGTGAAGGAAGAATGGCAGAAATAAAAATCAGTAGTAGTAATAATATGGAAAGAAAAAAAAACCCAAAAAGTTATAACAGTTGTTACACTTTATAAACTAAATGGCTCCCTTCTAAGTCAGAATGTGAGGTTAATCCATGATCATTACAAATTGAGTCACAATTACCCTTAAGAAGATTAACACCAGCTGTCACAGCTTCAAAGAAAACGCGCCAGGTCTGGGCGATGCAGGTGCAAACCACCACTGAGGCAGCAGAACCCCCACCAGGAGAGCTAACAAGATATCGACCCACCTCTGGTCCCCAAGCCAGATGATACCCTCCAGTTCCGACATGCTGTGACACGAGGGAAATCTCACACCAAAGCACGTGCACACCCGCCTCTCCCCCTCATCTCCAAGTGCATCGCCTCACCATCTTCTGCCCCAGTTTCCTCTGTGATCAGGCAGGCATGTGGCTATGACTGCGATCAGCAGCCCTGTGAGTGCAAAAGGCAATTTGCATCTGCTCCTCTGAGCCAGATCTCCTCATTCTGGAAGTCTACACCCAAGTTCAGTGCTTTCTGAGGCTCACAAAAGCTCAGAAAGACCCCAGCAAGGTGGGAGACACCGACAACTTCTAACTCCAGCTCACCTCCAGCTAGACACCTACCCTCCCCACCACAGAACAAGAAAGAGGGTGGCAGAGCGATGGGACGGTGGACAAGGCAGGGCTGCAAGGGGGCCAAGATGTTCCTCAGGGCTGGGCTTCAGGGTGGCAGGATTCTGTGCTCCAGATGGAGTGTGTGGGCTCAGGAAAGGAATGAGAGGATGGGGTAGTTGGGCCTGAGCTGGGGCAAGTGCCAAATCCCTCTCTGCAGGATGCCACTGCCTGGGACTCGTGGGAAGACTGAGCACTCCGGGAGACAGCCCCACCTCCCTAGTGCCCTCTCCCCCAGAGGCAGGCTTAAGCCTCCCCAGTATGAGGCTGACTTTCTCTAAGACCTGAGCGCTCCCTTCACGAGTTGCTGTGGTTCTTGGCTCCTGGGAGAGGCTTCCTTGAACCACGATCTGGCCTGGTCCCCAGCCTGCGGATCCTAAACATGCCATCACATCCCAGCTCCACGCGCTGCCCCTTTTCTCCCTTCCTCGTCAGTCAGTTTGTGGCCACCAGCCTGCCATCAGCACCCTGGGCAGGTACTTCCACCGCACTCATAGCCTCTCATCTCACAGGTACTGCCCAGGCATCCCTGCGGGGTGGTTAGAAGAGGTTAATGACACTCTGTGAGCTGCAGTGTCTTGTAGAAAGCCCTCAGCACACACGTGTCAAGAAGGCCAGGATGCTCCAGAAACTACTTGCACCCCCAGCCAAGATGCCCTGTGCGGGGTGACAACCCTTCTGAGTCCACAGAGCCGCAGTCCCTTGATGGGACTGTCTCCTGGTCTATATGAGACTGCAGTGTGACTGCATATGTTCACAGGAAATCCTGGGTTGATGTGTGTGTGTTGGTGGGAGGGGCGCCCACAAAAGCTAACTTGGGAAACCCTGAAGCCCCTAAAGCAACTGAGATTAGAGACCACAACAATTCTCAAGAGAAAAACTGAAGTCTCAGGCCAGGGACAGGTGCTTGTTTGTAGCAGGATCTACTTTTAACAAGCCTCAGGCAGTTTCAGCTGATTTCAATTTGGATACTGTCTGGACAGACTCATCGAAGAGCCCTGTCAGAATTATTTTCTATCAGTGACTGGAATCAGGTCTCTTTAAGAGCAGGCTGTGTTACAGGCAGGTCTGGAGTCTGTGCCTGCCAGCCACAAGCATGTGCACCTGGGCTGGCAAGAACATGGTGGACCTTAGAAGTCCAGCACCCCTTTTACACACATGCCTCTCAGGGGAGGCCTGGAGATAGCCCCGTAGCCCATGGCAACCAAGGAGCCAATGGGTGGCCAAGGATCTAGTGCTGCCATGGCGATGAGCTCTTTTCCAGTGGTAATGGAGAGAATGGAGTAGAGTGGATGGGGAAAGGCCTGCACCTGTGCAAGCTCCAGAAACCGCCCCCCCCGCCACCCCAACCTCCACACAGGCGTGAACACTCAGCTGTCCTTGGGACAGACCACAGCATCCGGGAACACAGGCAGGCCATGCTTCCCTGAGTGTGCCCAGGGTTCCTAGGTTCGCTCTCTTGTGCATGTGAACGCAGTTCTCATGTACTGAGTTGGTTTGTATGCAGGTGTTTAAACCAGTTAGCAAATGGGTTTCTGTGTCTTTGATAGATACCAGTGGTACCTGTGTGTGGGTAGTGGGAGGCAGGTATTCCACCAAATACAGGATGTGTGTGTGTACAGATAGACAGGAGTACACCTGTGTGATCCCGAGAATCAGTGTGTGTGTGTGTGTACACGCGCGCAGCAATACATGGAGCATGAATATAGAAGCAGCCTGTGCTTTAGGTTCAGAATGGCTGTCTCCAGGAATTCATGCTCTGACTGTGTGAACCGACCAGCAGGAGCGTCTTTGGTCCAGTGGACGTCCGATGGGTGCATGTCTGCAGATGTATGTGTGTGTGCACGCGGCTATACTGGCGTGTGACCAGTATGCTGGGCCTAGGAGGGGGCTCAGCACGGTTAACTCCCTCCCCAGGCAGCCACATGGCGCTGCCCGCCCCAACAAGGCCCATACAGGCCCAGAGAACTGGCCTCTTCCAGCAACGCCGGCCGATAAGTGGGGAGGACAGAGCAGGCAGGTTCACTGGGGGGGCCCCCAAAGTTGGGGTAGGAAGGCCCAGCGTCTCTAACCCGCGCCCCTAGGGTAGGGCCAGATGGGGAGGGTACAGCTGTCCTGCGCCCCAGCCCTGCATCCGCAACCAGCCCTGCTCCCGGAGTTCGAAGTGGTGGGCATCCCGACCCAACACCCTCGACCCTGCCCCGAGCCTTCAGCACTGAAGGGTGGTGGGCTAGTCCCGCGCCCGGGGGGGGGAGTGAAGGTGGGGGCCGGCGCCCGCGTACCTGTAGGGAATCCAGTCGGAATGCGGCTTGGAAGTCATGTCTCTCGGGGGCGGGGCGCCAGCTGCGGCTCGGAAGGCCGGGGCCCTTGAGGGCCGGCGCGGGGGCCCTGCTCAGCTTCCGGGCCGCCCAGGGCCGCATCCTCCCGGGCCGGGGCGCTGGGCCCCGCCGAGGCCCGCGCTGCACGCCAGGGCCCCGGCCGCGGGTTCGGAGAACGACTGCTTGCGCCGCGCGATGGGCGAAGCGGCGGAGTGCGCGGGGCCGCCACGGGCGTGCGCGCGCGTGGAGGCGGGAGAAGTCTCCCGCACCGCCCCTCGCCGCCAGAGGGGCTGGGGCCCGCGCCGGGGGCCCGGCCTTGACTTGGCAGCGGCGGCCCGCCTCTCCTCCCTCGCTCCGCCCCGCCCCCGGCGGAGACCCCACCCCCAGATCGGCTCCGGCGTCCCAAACGCCCCCGCCCACCTCACAGAAAGCTCGGGTCCTCCGGCTCCGCGCAAGTGAGAGCGCCTGCGCCCACTTTGGGTGAATAGAGGCGCTGCCACTGGGCGGGTCCCCGACCTCCAAGCCTCAGTTTCTCCTTCTGTGAAACGGGGATAATTCTAACACCTACCTACCTGAACTACCTATTTCCGCTAAGGGATGGGAAACCGTTGCTTAAATGGGGTGAGCGAGAGAAGTAGAGGGTGGGATCCAGTTGTGTAGGAAAGGAATGATGCTCCAAAAGACCGAAAGAGCTCCAAGGGGACCTTCAGGTGCCGAGCACGGAGGTTGGCCTTTCCCCTTCCAGGCAGCTCCATCCGCCTCCCCGGGGAACCTTCTTCGGTTTTAGTAAAGGAGGTGTCTTCCCACTGCGGAGGAGTCCTTCCCCTCTAAGCTATAGCCGTCAAGACAAGGATAACATTCAGTCTAGTGCATCCTTAGCCCTTAAATTTTATATTACTTAATCTCCACAGCAGCCTTGAGAGGCAAGTAGTTGCAGCTGTTTCCCAGAGAATAAAGCTTCGGGAAGGCTAAGATGTCCAAGGACAGAAAGCTCCCAGCGATCTGGCTTTAAAGGACCCAGCGTCTCTGTCTTCCAAAGCCCTAAGGACCACACCTAAACGGAGGCAAAACCTCTCAACAAAGATAACCTTACAGTCTCTGAGCACTGAAGTGGTTCTGGCTGTGACGAGCACCGAGTTCAAACCGTGTTGAGGTGAAGGGCAGCCAATCCACAGTAGGACTGGCTGAAGCTGGGGGAAACCCGGGGATCGCGGAGGGGTCTCCACACTGCAGGTGGGTGTCCTCACGTGCACCGCTGGATTGGGCAGCGCCATCCCCCAGCCAGGCCAGGGGAGTGTCCGTGACTGCCTGGCTAATGGCGAGAGCCTGGAAGGGCAGCCCGCTGTCCTTCCATATAGGAGGGCCCCTACAGCCGCCCTGGGTCCACAACCAGGAGCCCCCATCTCAGGACTCTCCCCACTATAAAAAACAGTAACCAGGATCTTGGTGGGGTGGGGGTGGGGGGCGTTTGCTGAGCATCAGGTGCCAGCTGTATAATTCGTGTAATCCTCACAACCACACAGTGGTAGGTGCTCTTATCATGCCCATTTTGTAGCAGAAAAAACAGGCACCGAGAAGACAAAGATCTTGCCCAAAGTCACACACCTGTCAATGGTGAAGCCAGGATTCACACACCAGTGCCCACAGCCCTTGTCCTTAGCTTCCTCCTGCCTATCACAGTTCTTGCAGTGAGCATGCACACACACACACACACACACACACACGCACGCCACCTCCCTCTTCAGGCTTCTGGCGCACAGGGCAGTCAGATCCATCTCTGTCTACTGCAGCATCAATGCTCGCCAAAGGCTGTGACCTCTGATTATTTATCAACCTCCAGAGCTATCACTGTCAATGAGAACAGAAAGCAGACAAAAAAAAAAAAAAATTCACCCCAGAGTAGGGTGCAGGGGCAGAAGATAGGGTGGTTTCCTTGTCTGCTGGGACCCTTGGCCTGGGCCTCTGTTTTCACTGCTGTCAGGTTCTAGAAGGGCTGCAGAAAGGGGCTAGTCCCTGCCCTGGAGACCAAGGCAGCACAGCAAATCACTACCCAAGGCCTCTATCTGTCAGGACCTGTGGACGGAACACCGCCTAGAAGCAAGAGGTCAGTACCACCCTCCAGACCACTAGCAGCTACCAACCATTTCAGAGATGAGCTGAGAAGACTGCCTCTTCAAGAACTTCAGGCTACTTTCCTCCTTTTTTCCCAAATTATCTGACACCTTAAAGCAATCAGAATCAAGTTGGAAGGTCTCAGGAGCCTGGAGTAATTGAAACTATTAAATAGACACTTTAAGTTCTGTCCTAAGGGAACATAAACTGGAGGCAGAGTGAGGTGCAGAAAAAAGACAGTTCTCCGTGTCTCTTTCTGTGGAGGCTGTGTGCGCCCATGGGATGTGGGGGAGCCAGAGGGGCTGTGTGCCATGTATGCATGAATGTGTGTGTGTAAGGTATCCCTGCAATCATAATGGGCCTGCACAAGAACATTTGTTAGTTGATATGTTGATGTGTGTGCATGAGGAGGATCTAAGCATGTACTTCTGTGAGTTCTACAGGGATGTGTGAGTTTCACACTCAATTCAGAACTGGTGATGGGTTTTGCTGCTCAGATGACTTCCCTGGTTGACATTTTAAGCGTATGCCCTTGGCTTCTACTAAAAAACCACTCCAGAAAGGCATGAGAATATTGTGCTAAACTGTGGTTAAAATACAGCTGTGCTGTACAGTGACCCTTGAAGAAGTACCTAAGCTTTTTAAATTTAGCCCAGGAACAAGGGTATCTCTACTGAAACAGAGCAGCCCACACGCCCTCACCACCTGTCCCATTCCTCAAAGATGAGGTATTTGCTGTGAATTTAAATTCTCCTCCCGGCATGTTAGGCATTTTCAAACACGGTCATGGCTTGTCAAGGGAGAGGAAGAATACATCGGGACAGAAACAGCCTGAAGGAACCTTCACCAGCTGCCACCCACCTGGAAGGGACCCTAGTGCAAGTTCCCCTCAGTAAGGCTTGTTCAGTTAAGGAAGAAGGTGAACATGTTGGCACCTTGCTACTTCCATGTGGAATCTTAAATTTTCTGTTCCTAATTTAACAGTTTGAGTGTGGGCCACCTTGCGTCAATTTTGGAAGCAAAAGGATATGAAGAATAAATGAACATGGATTCAGATTGGGCACCAAGTCCCAAGGTGTCCTCCCGGCTTCATAGCTTGGCACAGTACCCTTGTTTTCTGAGGGAGACAGTGCAATCGACCAAACATCAACTCGACCCAACTGGGCTCAAGGGTCCTTGCAGCAATTCAGCAGGTGTCAGGCTCAAGCCTGCTCTCAGGGAGCTTTCAGTTTGGCAGGAGAGACAGAAAGCACCAACGCGCCGGTATCACAGTCCAGGTATACAAAGTGCTGGGAGCAGCCAGTGATTCTAAAGGGAGGGACATCGGGTTAGGATAACCTGGGCCTTGAATTGGGCCTTGATGGATGAGGAAGTTTTTTGTTTTTGTCAGCCAGGGAAGTCCCCAGGAGGGTTTTGATAGACAGCTGAGGAAGGAATGGGTGAAGTTTAACAATTCCTGAGAGTCTATGACTGGCTTGGCATGGTTCTGGGCTCTTTTACCAAAGGGCATTCTAGACAGAGAGGATGACATGAGCAAAGGCAGGGATGTGAGAGTCTGTGACCAACGCACATGAAAATCTAAGTGCAAATCACCTAATGGGGTAGTGTGTAGGTGAGTGGTTTGGTGTGGCAGAAAGGCCTAAAAAGTTAAGGTAGGACCAGATCACATGGTCCTCAGAGCATCCGACTGGCGGGCTTGGATTTTATCCTGTAGCCAATGGGGAACCACTAATGGGTTTTAAGCCACGGGTAATCCAATCACTGTGGACGGTGACTGCAGACATGAAATCAGAAGACAACTGCTTCTCTGCAGGAAAGCGATGACAAATCTAGACAGTGTGTTGAAAAGCAGAGACATCACTCTGCCAACAGAGGTCCATACAGTCAAAGGCTACGGTCTTCCCAGTGGTCATATACGGTTGTGAGAGCTGGACTGCAGAAGGCAGAGCGCCAAAGAATCGATGCATTCAAACTGTGGAGCTAGAGAAGACTCCTGAGAGTCCCATGGACAGCAAGGAGATCAAACCAGTCAATCTTCAGGGAAATCAACCCTGAATACTCACTGGAAGGACTAATGCTGAAGCTGAAGCTCCAGTATTTTGGCCACCTGATGCAAACAGCTGACTCATTGGAAAAGTCCCTGATGCTGGGAAAGATTGAAGGCAGGAAGAGAAGGGGGTGTCAGAGGATGAGATGGCTGGATGGTATCACCAATGCAATGGACATGAACTTGGGCAAACTTTGGGAGGTGGTGAGGGCCAGGGAAGCCTGGTTTGCTGCACTCCATAGGGTTGCAATGAGTCGGACATGACTGGGGGTGCAACCGAACAGCAACCTGCCCACATGCACCTTTTAGAAAAAGAGAATTGGGAACAAAATGGGGGATAGAGAGAGACAAGCCCAGAGGTACTGAAACCTGCTAGATGATGGATGGGGAAAGCCAGGGCAGAGATAAAAGGCCCTACACCCGGGACCAGTGCTTTGCAAAGCTGTGGGGCAGACATCATGGCAAGATGGCAGCACATGTGTGGGCAGCCAGAGGAGCCCTCTGAAATTCCATTCAAACTGCAGAATATATGGAGACCACTGCTCCATTACACATGATTAAAGTGAGATAAATAGGCTTACTGATGTCTGTGAAAAAAAATGTAGGGTAACCACTCATAAATTAAAAGCAATATGTCTATTTTCCAAATCACTGCAGAAGAGAGTAGCAAATAAAAATCTTCAGAACAACAGAAACGGTCACAGTCTAGGGACTTCTCTGGTGGTCCAGTGGTTGAGCCTCTGTGCTGCCAAGACAAAGAATTCCGTTACTGATTGGGGAACTAAGATCCCACATGCTGCACAGTGCAGCCAAAACAGAAAAAAATGCTTATAGTCTAAGGGAAACATAAACCTCAAAGTATAAAACAAAGTAATAGGAAGAAAACCAAATGTAACGGTGAGGAAGTCAGTGTAAATGAGTGCCTGTAAGACTGGCAGACGTGACTATCATTTGGGGAGGATGCTCTCTATGCTGGGCACCCTCTGTGTGTTTCATAAAAGCAAAAGGGTGATGAAATGGAACTGTGTGGTTGAGGCTCCAAGGTAATCACATTCCAGGGTGAGGTGGGGCACCACCAAATGTGACATGGAAAAGAGGCTGTATCATGAGCTGGCACATCTCTGATATATATAAAATAGGCTGAAAAAAAAAGGTTATTGGAGGTTCAACAGGAATTTTAGGAAGAGCTCCCAAGGTCCAGTGAGCCCTGAGTAGGAAGGGTGGAGAGTACTATGTCCTTCATCTCCAACCTGAAGGGTGGAGGTTGATGGAAACCCCTATGAGAGCTTAGTGATCGACTCTTTGCAATCCCATGGACTGTAGCCCACCAGGCTCCTCTGTCCATGGGATTCTTCAAGCAAGAACACTGGAGTGGGTTGCCATTCCCTCCTTCAGGGAATCTTCCCAACCTAGCAATTGAACGTGGGTCTCCTGTGTTGCAGGCAGATTCTTTACTGTCTGAGCTACCAGGGAAGCCCAGGATGGGGCCACAGTGCTGGGGCATCTGAGTCACACCTGCCCTGATGGCTGAGAGGGTGCTGCTGCCCCAGGGTCAGCCTGTGCTCTCAGGTTAGTGGGGGTGATGGATACAGTGTGGGCCCCTACACAAGGAACAGGTGTGATTGTCTTAGATCCGAGGCCAGAGGGCCCCCTTGTTAGGGGAGGCCACAGTAGGGGAGGGGATGAGTCCAGCTGCTTTCCCCGGGCCTAAGAATGGGGCCATAGGGTGAGCCATAGAGCAGAAGCACCAGCCACATCAAAGGAGCTGTACTTGGGGAGACACCCCAGTGATGGAATGATCGCCAAGAATCCACAAAAACACCCCACACAGAGAGATAGCCCAGAGAGTGTGACACCAGCTCATCAGAATATCGTATCTAGTCAGGGGAGAACTTTCCTCTCGTCTCCTCTCCTTGTTTTGTACCTTCATCTTGGACCCTGGAGAGGGTCAGAACTGCTGAGTGGACCCTTGCCTACAAGCAGCTGGCCTGAAGCAGGCTGGGGTGGACAAGAGAAGCTGATGTTATGCCGGAGTTCCAAGATTTTTTTAATCACGATAGATAGAACAGACTAATGGCTGACAGGACCACCTTTGGTTACCTGCAAATGGCCAGAAAAGTCACGGACTTACCTTCAATTTCATCTAGGTTTTGGGGAGGGGGGAACAGCATTGAAGAAAAAAATTAGAGACCATGGGAGACAAAAATAAAGTTGGCTTTATGATTCCATCTCATGAGTCATGCCTATTCAACCCAACAGCTACACATGGCTTCTCTCATCTAATCCTCACAACAACACAATGAGGTAGGTACTATTATTATCCCCATTCTGCAGATGAAGAAACTGGAGGTTACATAACCTGCTCAAAGCCCCACAGATAATAAGTGAAAGAGTTCAAACTCAGGCAGCACAGAGTTCTAGAGCTCACAGCTCAATGGCTATCATTTAGAGAAAACCCAGTGATGAGGGCTTAGCCCTTTGACTCATTAATTCCTGTCCTGGAAATTCAGCCAAGGGAAACATGCACTGGAGCCGAAGTTGATGTACAGAGATAGTCATCCCAGCTTTATTTCTATGGGGGAGATTGGCAGGAATTGGGTGGATGGGGGTGGGGTAACAAAATGTATGTCATCTGGGACTTGGTTAGGTCAACGATTCTACGTTCACAGGATGGATCTCTAAGTATCCTTTAGGAGGAATGTAACTACAGAGCAACAGGTTCATGAGGTAAGGTACAGTATCACAGGAAAGTATAACATCCTACAAAGAAGCTCCACACTAACACATGCACACATGGTCTCAGAAAAAGTTGCCCAGGCTGAGAAAGACACAGTCTAGTCCATTGCAAAGCCACCCTAGGACCACCTTCCAGGTGCTGGCTTCCGCTTAACTCTAGCTTGTGGCTCCTTGGATATCCTGTTGACCCCTCCATAGCACAGACAGCACCCTGCCAGTGTGGTTAGGGAGGCAGGCAGTAAACAAACACTTGGTACACAACGGGTTTAGGGAATTAATAAATAATATTCTTAAAGCTGTACAACTGAAATAGTCTTCATCGTCCTATGTAGTATGATCTGTTACCAAGATGGCACCCAGGTGGCCACTCTCCAGTCCACGTGGGCATTAAAAATGTTTGCACCTTTGAACTAGGTATTAGATGATTTATCTTGGACGGGGTGGGGAAGTGTGGGAAGGAGGCTTAATACCTCCTCTTGGCCCAGTGTACCAGCTCTGCTCTGAGGATCTGCTGAGCATCTTCTGCTCCAAGGACCCAGACGTGGGTGGGGTGTGGCTGGGGGACCCAGAGCCAAGGCACAGGGTCTGCCCACTTCCGCACAGGGCATCCAAGGAGCAGGGGCTGAGGTTAGAAATAGGGAAAGACTCTGAGGAGGAGCAACCAGGCCCCCGTGCTCAGCCTGCAGGAGGGGTTTGTTTTATCAGTGTTATTGAATTTGCAGATAAGCAACAATGAATTAAGCTGATCAGGAAGAGAGGGAGCGAGTTCTCATTTGTTCATAATGCAAGATTTATCTAGCAGAGCTCTCTCCTTTGTCAAACAGAGAGCCACTGCCTTTATATCCTCCAGCAAAGAACATTTTATTTTGTAACCTTTCAGAAAACCTATGAGTTTGCGGTTTTGACCTTTTTTTTTTTTTTCCCCTCATCTAAGAAAACCATAGTTATTTAAAATGTGAGATGCATTTTAAACAACCCTACTCTGAATGTGCTAACCCATCTCTCTAGCAAGAGGAATCAGACCCTGAAATGCAATTTAAACTATTTGCAAAGTTTATTACCCCTAACATACCATCTTTTCGCTCCATGGCCCTTCTCTTTTGCTGCTAATGGTTCATAAATATCAAATTCTAATCAGATTCTAAAGCTACCAGGTCACTGAAGAAGCAGTGTCCTCTAAGGTAAGAGCTATGGGATTGGAATAAAGCTGGTCTACATTTCTGGCTCAGTTTTCCCATCTCTGAAATGGAGAGAAAAGTCACCAAGACCTATAGAGGCAGCAGGTATAGGAGAAAGAACACCAGACCCAGAATTCCAGTCCTGGCTTTGTTATTAATATGCTGTGTGAGTTTGAGTGAGTACGTTGCCTCTCTGTGCCTCAAGAAATTCAGGGAGTGGGATGTTCTCCAAGGCTACCTTCCAGCACTACACATCTCTCTGATATTTTAACTCCTTACAGCAGGGCTGTTAGGAGACAAAAGAAGGTGATTAGAATTTGTCCAACTCTGAAATAAGGATAAAAGTCTTACATTTTATAAAAGAAACACACAGCAGTGAAAACACACTAGACTTGAACTGAATTCTTGTCTTCTCTGTGCTGCTAACTCATTGGATAGCCAAGGACCACTTGCAGGGCTCGCCTCAGTTTCCTCATCTGTTATGTGGGGACAATGCACATCTTGCCTACCACATAGGGTGTGAGAGACTGAACACAGAGAAGGAATGTGAACCTGCGATCACTGTTCCAAAGCACCACGGAGATGTGACAACACATAGTAATTAGAGCTTCCACTTATTGAGCCCTGGTGTGGAGCCAGCACTGTGCTGAGCGTTACCTGTATTATCTCATTGATTGCTCACAGCAACCCTGAGGAGCTATTACACGAAAGGAAGCATAAGCTCTATGGGTGGTCACAACAGCAAGGATTTACTAGCTTTGGTGGAAGCCTGGGCTTTGGGGCCTGGGCCCATCTCAGAGAAGGATGAGAACAGGCAGTCCCAGCAGCTGCTGCCCTGCCTGGGCTCTGCGGGGAGGAGAGAGCCACTCCACCTCAGCATCTCTGAGCTCTGGGCAGCTTCTTCTAGACTTCCTCAGTGAGACAGTGCCCGGGGCTGGTGGGGCTGGTGGGGCTGGGTGGGGCTGGTGGGGCTGGTGGGGCTAGGTGGGGCGGAACCCACCTATGCCTTTCTCCAACTCCAGGCTGCTCCTGACCTCTCTGCATCTCTCTGCCTGATTCTCAGTCTTCCTCCCAGGCCACCCTCCTTCACATCTCTGCTGCAGGCACCATCCCCCTGCTGCTGCAGAGCCGGCCCCTTCCACGGCCTTAAGGCTGGCATGGGGCAGGTGGCAGGGAATGAGGGGCCCTGCTCAGCAGGACAAGGCCCTGGATTTTGGCTTGATCTTCTCAGGCCAGCTGGCTCTGTCCAGGCCCTCATACTCATCACTACTTCTGGGATCTCCTTGGAGATGGGCAAGCTGGGCTGGCCCTCAGAATGGGCTTCAGAGGTCTCCTCTCCCAAGCAGGCAGAGTTTGGAGAGGTGTTGTGTGTTCCTCTAGCTCATGTCACCCTCCACTCTTCTCCAGCTTCTTGGAACACCTGATCCAAAATCCCACAGGCCTCCCTGCTGGGTCCCACCTCTGCATACTTACACCTCAGCCTGTCTGGTTTTCATGGGTGATGGGTACCCATTTCTCTAGCTCAACCCAACCTATTTTTTACTTTGCCCCATCCCACCTCTTGGCTCTGACACACTGTAGGATCTTCCTGGGGACCCCCACCAGAGCAGGTGACTGGACACTTGCTGATGCTGTTGGCTGACATCCTCGCTCATCCAAAGATACTTTTAGTATCTTGGATGTTGGGAGACCTGAATCTAAGTCCCTGGCCTCCTTTCATGACCATTGACAAATCTCTTCCCAGTTTTCCTGGCCTCAATGTACCGATCCGGAGAAGGCAATGGCAACCCACTCCAGTACTTTTGGCTGGAAAATCCCATGGACAGAGGACCCTGGTAGGCTGCAGTCTATGGGGTCACTAAGAGTCACAACTAGGCAACTTCACTTTCACTTTTCACTTTCATGCATTGAAGAAGGAAATGGCAACCCACTCCAGTATTCTTGCCTGGAGAATCCCAGGGACAGGGGAGCCTGGTGGGCTGCCATCTATGGGGTCACACAGAGTCAGACACGACTGAAGCAACTTAGCAGCAGCAGCAGCAGCAGCAGATGTACCAATCTATAAGATGAGGGGACTGGATTAGATAATGTCTAAGGCCCCCAATATCACTGGATTTCCAGTATCCAGGCCCCATCTGACAATTTACATGAAAAAGATGCACATTTCTCGCCTCCCACTCTAAATGCCCTGGGAGAGCTGAATAGGGAACACTCAGAGCAGGTTCACTTGGCTCTCACACCCTTAAGCAAAAGTATAAAGAGCAGAGACCATATCCCTCACCTGGCCACACACCCAGAAGATACATGGGAGATTCAGAATGGACCCTGGCAATGGATCTGAATTCTTTCCTTCCCCAGAAAATGAGTAGAGGTGATAAGCATGTACAAATAACTCAGTAGAAAAGTAAATAGGCAAGTCCCACAAAAACTCCAAATGACCACAAGTACATAGGAAAAACTGGAACCATGATATTTCCTCCCACCACCCTACCACATGAAATCCATCACCAGGTCCTGTGGCTATGAGCTCCTAAGTATCTCTTCAATTGGTCCCCTTCGTCAATCTTCCCACCATTTCCAATGCCACCACCCTGGTCCATGCTACTTCATCTGAGGTACATGGGATCACCTGTGCGCTTCAGGAGTCCACTCTGGAGCCAGATCTGTGGCTTCAAACCAGGCTCTGCCACAGACTCCCTGTGTACTTGGAGACTTAATAGTTAATATACAGAAACCACTCAGAACAGCGCCTGGCATGTTGTAAGGAGATGTGAGTTAGCTGCTATTACATAATGAGCTGCACCCTCTTTCCCTCTGGCTCTCCTGCAGTCTGTTCTCACATGGCATTGAGAGTGATCTCTCCATAATGCAAATCTACCATTGCACCTGCTGCGTTAAATCCTTCATTGACTTCCCTTGCTTGCAGACCAAAAAAAAAAAAAAAAGTTTAAGTGTCCACACAACAGAACAAGTTTCCATTCTCCAGCCATACTGGTCTGCTTTCAGACAAGCCAGGCTCACACTCTCCCAACCTCAGCAGAGGCTGTCTCTTAGGTCTAGAACCTACCTCCCACCCTCCCTGCTTCCAGTTCAAGGCTCTATTGCTGAGACTGAGGGTGATGGTTCAAATGGGATGCAGCCAAACCAACTACCTCAATTTTTAAAAGTTCCTGAAGGCAACACTGAGGAACAGTCATTCAGTTCAATTCAGTCACGCAGTCGTGTTCGATTCTTTGTGACCCCATGGATGGCAGCACACCAGGCTTCCCTGTCCATTACCAACTCCTGGCACTTGCTCAAACTCATGTCCATAGAGTCGGTGAAGCCATTCAACCATCTCATCCTCTATCATCCCCTTCTCCTCCTGCCTTCAATCTTTCCCAGCGTCAGGGTCTTTTCTAGTGAGTAAGTTCTTTGCGTCAGGTGGCCAAAGTACTAGAGCTTCAGCTTCAGCATCAGTCCTTCCAATGAATATTTGGTACTGATTTCCTTTAGGATTAACTGGTTTGTTCTTGCAGTCCAAGGAGTCTTCTTCTAAGGAGTCAAGAGTCTTCTTCAACACCACAGTTCAAAAGCATCAATTCTTCGGCACTCAGCTTTCTTTATAGTTCAACTCTCACATCCATACATGACTACTGGAAAAACTATAGCTTTGACTAGACAGACCTTTGATGGCCAAGTAATGTCTCTGCTTTTTAATATGCTGTCTAGGTTGGTCGTAGCTTTTCTTCTAAGGAGCAAGCATCTTTTAATTTCATGGCTGCAGTCACCATCTGCAGTGATTTTGGAGCCCCCCAAAATAAAGTCTGTTACTGTTTTCATTGTTTCCCCATCTATTTGCCATGAAATGATAGGACCAGATGTCATGATCTTGTCTTCTGAATGTTGAGTTTTAAGCCAACTTTTTCTCACTTTCATCAAGAGGCTCTTTAGTTCTTCTTCAGTCATTAGTCTACTATAGTAGACTATATATTAGCCTATAACACTCCTTAGTCTACTATATTAGAAAGTAGAGTCATAATTTACATTGTTGCAAATGGGATCAACCCAGGGATCAAACCTGCAATAATTTACATTATTGCAAACGGCACTCTGTACTGGGTTCTTGAGAAAACTAAAGTGGATCAATGAGAAAATCTCTAGAATCAGAAAGTTCAATAAAGTCACCACATAAAAAGATGAAAAGAAAATACTCAATATTTATATTATAATTATAAAATAATAATCATTTACAGCTTGAAAGATCTCTCATCTACAATGGAAAGATTATGTGTGAAATGTTTTAAAATAATATTAATGAAACTTATTTGTGATCCATATGAAGAAATTTAGGCAATATAATTGAGATTTATAAAAAGAACTTGAATGGAGATTCCTAATATATTCCTACCTGATAAGAAGAGTATTTTAAAGATAGCAATTTTTCCTAAATTAGACTTCACTTAATTCAAAGCAAAAATTGAAGGGAAGTTTGAAACTTGATAATGTACAGGGATTTCTTAAGATTCCCTTAGGTGATGACCTGAGGAAAGGAGGGCACAGGCCAAGATGGTCTACGAACCAGGCTTCTAAGACAAGAAAGGCAAAGTAGTCACTTTGCCTTGATGACTAGTGCCAATCAGCAGTGTTCCTAAAAACAGGTCATCAACAAGGATTTTCTGTAGAGCCCAGGGAACTCTCAACACTTTTTAATAACCTACATGGCAAAAGAATCTGAAAAATAATAGATATATGTGTATATATATATACAACTGAATCACTTTGCTATATACCTGAAGTGAATATAGCATTATAAATCAACTATACTCCGTTCAAAATTCTCCAAGCCAGGCTTTAGCAATACGTGAACCATGAACTTCCAGATGTTCAAGCTGGTTTTAGAAAAGGCAGAGGAACAAGAGATCAAATTGCCAACATCCGCTGGATCATTGAAAAAGCAAGAGTGTTCCAGAAAAACATCTATTTCTGCTTTATTGACTATGCCAAAGCCTTTGACTGTGTGGATCACAATAAACTGTGGAAAATTCTGAAAGAGATGGGAATACCAGACCACCTGACCTGCCTCTTGAGAAACCTATATGCAGGTCAGGAAGCAACAGTTAGAACTGGACATGGAACAACAGACTGGTTCCAAATAGGAAAAGGATTATGTCAAAGCTGTGTATTGTCACCCTGCTGATTTAACTTCTATGCAGAGTACATCATGAGAAATGCTGGGATGGATGAAGCACAAGCCGGAATCAAGATTTCCAGGAGAAATATCAATAACCTCAGATATGCAGATGACACCACTCTTACGGCAGAAAGTTAAGAAGAACTAAAGAGCCTCTTGATGAAAGTGAAAGAGGAGAGTGAAAAAGTTGGCTTAAAGGTCAACATTCAGAAAACTAAGATCGTGGCATCCAGTCCCATCACTTCATGGGAAATAGATGGGGAAACAGTGTTAACAGTGGCTGACTTTATTTTTCTGGGCTCCAAAATCACTGCAGATGGTGATTTCAGCCATGAAATTAAAAGATGCTTACTCCTTGGAAGGAAAGTTATGACCAACCTAGATAGCATGTTAAAAAGCAGAGACATTACTTTGCCAACAAAGGTCCATCTAGTCAAGGCTATGATTTTTCCAGTGGAAATGTATGGATGTGAGAATTGGACTATAAAGAAAGCTGAGTGCTGAAGAATTGATGCTTTTGAACTGTGGTGTTGGAGAAGACTCTTGAGAGTCCTTTGGACTGCAAGGAGATCCAACCAGTCCATTCTAAAGGAGATCAGTCCTGGGTGTTCATTGGTAGGACTGATTTTGAAGCTGAAACTCCAGTACTTTGGCCACCTGATGTGAAGAGCTGACTCATTTGAAAAGACCCCGATGCTGGGAAAGATTTAGGGCAGGAGGAGAAGGGGATGACAGAGGATGAGATGGTTGGATGGCATCACCAACTCAATGGACAAGGGTTTGGGTGGACTCCAGGAGTTGGTGATGGACAGGGAGGCCTGGCGTGCTGCGGTTCATGGGGTCACAAAGAGTTGGACATGACTGAACGACTGAATTGAACTGATACTCTGACATAAAATGAAATTTTTTTTAACAAAGAGGATTCCTAAATTTTGTCTTACAAAGCAGTTGGGTCGCTGATAAAATTAGGTGTCCATTCTGTACCTCAAGTAAGTGCTTTTAAGGGTAACTGGTTAATAAGAGGTGAGATGTTAGTTTTGAGGTACCAACTTTGAGAGAGTGAGCAGTGAGAAGCAGACTCCTGCACCAGAGCACAAAGACCTCAGGGTGCAGACAGACTGCGCCCCTGCCGAGGAGGTGGGACGGCTGCAGGGCTGGCGGTGCAGGTTCAGAGGATGTGTGGGCTGGGCCTGCTCCCCCGACTCCCCACCCTACACAGGAAGCTGCCAATAGGCTCCAGGTCTCAGGCAAACCCATAGTTGCCGAGTGATCTCCCGCACCAGCTACACCCACCCCGAGGAAGCACATCTATCACCGTGTGGCCCTCCTGCCCTGCCTCCCAGGACAGGAGGTAAAGGGCAGTGGCAAGGGGAGTTGGTGTCACCACTTCCTTTTTTGCCTATTTTATCCAATCAATGGGCCTCTTTTTCATTTTCAGAGCTGTGAGTTGAGCACACAATTCAACTGATCTGTGTTGATGCCCAAGATTAGGGCAGCCTGGGATAAACTATTTTCCTGCCCTTGATTCCCCTAGGTAACCCAGGTAAAAATTATCTGGAGGCAAAGAAAAGTAAGAAAAGCAAAGAAAATTCTGATAATGATGGCTAATGAGAGGAGGACCAGTCTGACTAGATGTTAAAATATATTATAAAGCAACACCAACTAAAACAGCATGCTGACAGATAGGAATCTCACATGAAATGTCAGTGGACAAAGACAAGCAACACAGAAATATACCCCATTTTCTGTAAGAACTTAAATATTACCCCAAAGTACTAAACAAGAAAACAGGAATGCAAACTTGTGATGACAGCTGTATAAAATGAAGTGTACATGGAGTTATCTGGAAGGGGAGAGAGAAACATTCCAGAGCCTTGAGATTTTGGCTGATTTTCAGTGGAAGGAATTGGGGTTACCACAGCACAAAGTTTATGTAGAGAAAGAGCAAAGAAAATAAAAAATCTAACAGTTCAGCAAACCAGGAAGTATGCTGGGATCTGAATTCTAGTCACAACTTCTCACTGATGAATGGCCTGGGACTAGGTCTTCCCCTTTCTGGGCCTCAGTCCAACAATTCAAAGATAAAGGATTAACATAGATGACCTCCACTGGCCCTTCCAGCTCAGCCATTCCTCTGGGATTGACAGTATGGGAAATCATCCCCCATTTCTGGTTTCTACAGCAGGATATGATGGGAAAAAAAGAAAGACCCTCAGACCTTTCCTGATCCAAACTGCTGAGTGACACTGGAGGTTGGCTCTATTCATCTGAGCATGGAGACTCCCTCTGCAGCCAGACCTGTTAGTCTCTGGCACCCAGAGATGAGTAAGACATGGTGCCAGCCTATGAGAATCACAGGGCAGTGGAGGACACTGGTGAACACAGACACAACAAGTGATAATCGTGAGCAGAGTGAAGGTCTGGACCAGTGGGGTCCAGCGTTGTGGAGGCATAGGGGTGGGCAGTAGAGTCTGGCCAAGGGTCAGGCAGAGCTTTGCAGCAGAGGCACCACTCAGGCTGGATGGAGATTTAATGAAAAGGAGTAAGGGAGACTCAGGAGGCAGGAGAGCACTGGGGTGGGTGGGTGGCGTATGGAATGAATGGGGAGGTTATTCGGGGCCAGGCTGAGGTCTTGAATCTCTTAGCAGCAATAGGAAGTTGGGGAGACACATGGTCCCGCTTGTAAGGCAGATCACAGGCAGCCCTTGGAGCAGGGTCTGGGGTGAGGCAAGAGGGGTGCAGAGATACAGGTGAGTGGGGTCTTCAACAGCCCAGAACAGAGGGGCCTGGCCTCTGGCTGAGAAGGGGACCAGGGTGAGGGGCACAGCTGAGGTGAGCCCACTAAGAAAGGGCTCGGGTCAGGGCGCACAACCAGAGGGAAAGCAGAGCCTTTGGAGATAGCTTCTGAGGCCAGGCTGCCTCCAGCTTTTGTGTTTGGAGTATTTTTTGTTTTGGGGGGTTTTTTTGGCTAATAATCCTGGCTCTGCCATTTAGAGTCATGGAACCCTGAACTATTCATGTAACCAGTCTCATCTCAGTCTTCTTATCTGCAAACAATTGCAACTATTTCTTAGGGATTTCAGGAGATTAAGTGATTTAATAAATGAAAGCCTTTGGAATAGTGCCTGACATAGTAAGCGCTCCACGAGAGGTGATGATGACAATGAAGATGACGGAGGAATGGCTGGAGGTGGGGCAGGGATCCCCACAGGAAACACAGTGGGAGAAGAGGTTTGGGAGGGGGGTTGGATATGTGAGTTCCAATTCAGATATGCTAGGTTTGCATGTCTGCAGGACACACATTTTCGGTAAGTGGAAGAGCATACACAGAGGATGGGCCAGGAGATGAGTTCAGGGAGTCTTGAGGGAGGAGGCTGAGGGAGAGAGGGCAGAGAGGTTGCCCCAGGGGAAGATGCAGAGAAGAGGCTGACGGAAGAGGGGGATTTTGTGGGGGTGAAAACCATCAGAGTGAAAGCTCCCAGGGCAGGGATTTCCTCAGCTTTGCTCCCCAGATTATCCCCATTACCTAGGGCAGTGCTGGAACAAAGCAAATCAATATTTCTTTGCTGGGTATATAAATAAAGATAATCGTTCCTATCCACTCCATAGATTTTCTTAGGCACAAAGTAATACAGAAGCTGCTACTGCTGCTAAGTTGCTTCAGTCGTATCTGACTCTGTGTGACCCCACAGACGGAAGCCCACCAGGCTCCCCCGTCCCTAGAATTCTCCAGGCAAGAACACTGGAGTGGGTTGCCATTTCCTTCTCCAATGCAGGAAAGTGAAAAGTGAAAGTGAAGTCGCTCAGTTGTGTCCGACTCTTCGTGACCCTGTGGACTGCAGCCTACCAGGCTCCTCCGTCCATGGGATTTTCCAGGCAAGAGTACTGGAGTGGGGTGGCATTGCCTTCTCCGAATAACAGAAGCTAATGTTTATTAAACATCTACTATGTGCAAGGACCTGTGCCAAAAACCGCATCTACGGGGTCTCACTGAGTTTTTATGGTAGCCCTACACAGGAGGTACTATCAGTGTTCTCATTTTACATGAAACAGGTTTCAAAGGTAAAGCAACTTGCCCGAGTTCACACAGCTAGGAAGGAGCAGACAGGGTCCAAACCTGGGAATCTGTGACTCCTTGACACTGGCTGAACAGGATGGGAAACTGGGAAAGGACAGCCCATCAACAGCCTCATCGCACTAACTCCCAAGTGCCCCATAAAGAGTGACAGTTCCTGGATCTTGCTGGAGGAAGGGGGAGGCAGAGGTACGAGCCAGAGATGCAGGACCTAGTTAGTGTAAGACTGGTAGGGTAAGGCCATCGACAAACCAATATCTTATGCAGCCAGACGCCGGGAGGACAGAGAAATCAGATCAGGAAATCAGAGTGGAGCTGCTGGAGTAAGAGGTTCAGAATGAAGGGCAGAAACAGAGAGAGGGAGGGGTCCTATCTTCACGTGGTGATGGCTCTGTGCATGTGTGAGTGTGTGTGTGCTGGAGAGAGGTGATGGGCTACACAGTTGCCCAGAGGATCCTGGCAGGTCCAGGGGTGTCCTGGGGGGAAAGGGACTGAGGGCCATCTGCCAAGTGCAGGTACTGCACACCTGAAAGGGGCAGAGCTTGTGCAGGTGGCTTCACACCCCTTCAGAGTGCTTTTGTAACCACTGCTGAAGTCCTCAAACATCAGCAGTTATTACTGGTGTAATTTACAGGCTAGTTCCTAGACCAAGGAGTCCAGAACCAGGGATCACGTCTGATTCTGGCCCCTGCTGCGTGCCCAGTACAAGCACAGCACCTGATAAACGAGCACATTTCCAGAAAGGGATACAAACAGTCACATAGGCTAGACTTGCCCTGGATCTCCAACTTGCAGGTGACAGGCTGGGACTCAGGACCCTGGAATCCTCTTGCCCCAGGGCTGTGGTGCCCAGAGCAGGGGTCCTGGAGGAAGTCTGAGGCAGCTTCAACCAGACTCTTCCCAGAAGTCTGGACCCTCTACATGGTCCTCCTGCCTCCAGAGAACAGTCCACCCCCTGGTCCCCTGTGCATAGCAATGGACCAGGCCTGGGATCAGGGCTCGGGCACAGGCAGCTGACCGCACGGAACTGCCTGCCCCGCCGCGTCCTGACCCCATGCTGGGCCCCTCCTGACTCCTTCGCTGTGCTGCCTGCCTGCCTCCGGTGATGCTCCTGCAGGGGAAAGGTGGTTCCGTGCTGTGCCAAGCAAGACCTCAGCCCAATCCTGGTGAGACCTGCTGGCTCTGCCACTCTGGGAACTCCCGGTGTGAAAGAGAACTGCTGAGAGCCCGCTTTGCCCCTGGCAGGACCCTGGAGTCCCACAGGTCCCGGGCCTCAGGGCAGCATCTGGCTGTGCCCTCCCTCCTCAGCCAACTCAAGGATAATACGTTAGCCACAGACTACTTAGCCACAGCACCAGCTGGAGCACTCACCACCATGCATATACTTGTTCTCTCTGTGACCCTGGGGTCACAGAAGTGTCAGCAGTCACAGAAACCACACTGTCACATATGAATGGACCTACTATATGCATGGCTGGTGTGAGTGCTTTCCACGCATCATTGTGACTCCTCATGCGATTCTGGGTTCGAGATGTTAATAAACCCATTTTCAGATGAGGAAACAGAGGCTCAGGAACTCGCCAGGATTTAACCATCCACTGGGCTAAACTCACCATAACCCGCAGGTCAGATTAACCCAGAAGCTGAGATTCTGTTCCAGCTCTGCTCCTGGGCTTTGCCAGTGCACATGCTGTCCCCTCCCCTCCCTCCACCCCGGGCCCTCCTGCTGAGCACAGAAGCACACCTGAGACACACATGGCCCAGCTCTAGAAGCTAAAAGAAGCAAAAGAAGGGAAACTGGCATTTGTTGAGCAACAGCTATCTGTGCTGAGCACTTTCATTCATTCCTTTCTAATTCAATTCTTTTGAATTCCTCTGTAATTCAACCACCCTATAGTGAATATCCCCATTTTACAGAAGAGGAAGTGGAGGGTGGGAGATGGTAAACTAAAGTGACACAGAAACACACAGCACCAGGGTCAGACTCGGTTATCCAAATCTGAATCCACATTTCTGCTGCACCAAACCACTTCTCGGCTCTGTCTAGTTGCCATTTGGGGGTCCTGGGGCCATGTCTCGCCTGTCCATGATCATCTGCTCCAGCCCTACCCAAGCCCTGGGTCCATGAGCATTAGGCCAGGAATGAGAGGGAAAGGAGATTCATTTCTGGCCCAAAGGCCGGAGGACACAGAGCCCAGGACGGCTCCCGGCTGCACCCCCTCAGCTCCACGTCCATGAGCCAGGCCTTCTCTCAGCAGATCCAAACCCAGGTGCTGGGCTGGAACACTGATCCTGGCCAGCTTCTGCCAATTCCCCTCCAAGAGGCCGGCCCCTGTTGTCTGTATCACACACTGGCCCTGTGTCCTCCCCTCCCCCAGCATCCTGCTTCAACACAGACAGGCCCTTGGTACAGGAACTCCCAGATGCGCTTGGCTCACAAACGGTCCCGTAACTCCATCCTACCCAGGACACCCTTGAATGTCCACGTGTGACTGCGTTCTCAAATTGTCTCAGTACTTCGACATTGTGACTGCCAGCCTCACACTCTAGTTTCCGCTGCCCACCAGTCAGGTCTGCCTGGACTTATTCTCCTCCCTCACTCAGGCCTGTTCCCTCTGAGATCCCAGGGTGTCCTGTGGCCCTGCCCACAACGACCACAGCACCCAGTTGCCATCACCGGGTTTTATGCCCTCGAACCTCACTGTCTCTGTCTTGAGAGCCCCTTACGTCACTGGCGAGCCCTCCTGACATGTGCAGGCCACAGTGCTAGACTTTGATGTGGGTCAAGGCTCCCTAAGACTGTCCCAAACTTAGCAAGCCTGAAGCCCAGCCAAGGCACGGCAGCCCAAAGCTTACAAATGTTCCTGGCCTTACCCAGATGGCCTCGCGGGCCACAGTCAAAGCCCTGGCTTGATAGGCAGTGGACAAACTCCTGGTGTAGCTCCCCAGGGGTGGTTGAGATCAAACAACAGGCAGGTAGACTACAAAGCCCAAACAGAGTTTAACCCCAGGACCACAGCCACAAGCACAATGTGGTAATCTAGGCAGCCAGAAGGCCACAGCTGGTGCAGGCAGCTATGGCTCAGTCCCAGAGCAGGTGGAACTGGGATCCCGGTGCCCTACCGCGAGGGGCAGAAAGACGAAGTCTAGAAAACCAGCATTTTCCATTTCTCAGCCCTAGTCTAACTCTTTGACTCAGGACTGATCCCACCATAATCCCTGCCTATCAGGTTCTTAGGGTCCTTCAGAGAATGCTCAGCTCCACTGATCATTTTGGGAATACATATGGGAACAACTTTACTGCATGGCTCCTAGCCAATATGGCAAGACAGGAAAAATCAAATCAAAATAAAACAAACTCGTGGAGGAGGGAGGGTGGGGGAGGAATGGTGTGGGAATCTGGGATTAGCAGATGCAAACTATCACACACAGAATGGATAAACATCATGGGCCTACTGTATACACAGGGAACTATGTTCAATATCTTGCAACAGACCATAATGGAAAAGAATATGACAAAGAATATATATATTTGTACATAAAACTGAATCACTCTGTGGTACAGCAGAAAATAATACAACATTGTAAATGAACTCTATACTTCAATAAATTCTAAAAATAAAAAACAAAACATCTCCAAACAAATAAAAACAATGAATCTTACTACTGGAGGGCTGTGTAGACTGGCCACACATAATAGGCATCATGGTAAATGGGTTCAATATTTCCAGAGAACTATCTAGTAATATGTGACAAGAACTATAAAATTGTGCACATCCTTTGACCCAGTGATTCCGCTCAGGGATTGCTTCCCAGTAAAATACTAAGAAAGTAATTTGTACAGAGATATTCATAGCAGTGATATTTATAATAGCAAGAAATTGGAAAGGGCCCAAAGGTTCAGCCCTTGGGAAGTGACTCAGCAAACTGGGTCGGGTGAGCAGCTCAGAGGCTCCGCAGCCAGGAGGTGTGGACGTGCCTGGGGTCAGGGAAATGAAGGTGCAGCCCTGGGCAGGCCAGATGGGAGGCGACCTAGCTCACAGCACCTCAGACTCCAGCTCTACCATGCAAACATCCAGTTAGTTACTTTGTGTTACTTTCACCTTGATTCAGTGAAGTCAGGAACCTTCACGTTAATCAGGAGAGCTTTTAAAGGTCATTTTCCAAAAGACATTAAAAATACTAAAATTGAACTCTACTGACAAAATTCCATAATGATCCTCGGGCATGCTCGCCTTCCAAGACAACCTCTCTCGAACCTCTATTCTCCAGTTTCTCTGCTGAAGGAGTCAGGCTCACGGGACCGGATGGGGCGGGGGAGTCAGGCTGGGGATGGGGGCAGTGTGGGGGCTGGTGTGGACCTGGGTGCCCTGGGCCCTGAGCAGGCTATGAGGACCACAAGCCTGGGCGTGAGGCCCCGGACACTCAGGTGCAGGAACCCCATTCTTTCAGGCTTCATCCTTCTCTTCCTCAGTCTTTTTCCCTCAAGGGCCCACCATATGCACCATTCTTTCTCCTCTGGGCCTCAGGAAGAGGTTCCTGAAGAGGCCTTCCACCCTTCACGTGAGATTCTGGGTGACCAGAACGTCTCCAAGAGTCAAAGCCTGAGTATCTACGGGTGGCACTGTGGGCAGGGGCCTGCCTATGGTAGGACTGGGCCTGTGTATGAGTCCTCACCCAGCCACAGAGCTCCATCAGAATCACCTGAGGGGCTTTCAAGAACTAGACTCCTGGGCCCCAACCAATAATCTGTGGGAGTAGGGCCTGGGAACATGTATAAAGGGCCTGGGAACATGTATAAACTCTCCACAGGCCTGTATGAGGCAAATCACTGTCCTAGCGCCTCTCATGCCTAAGAAAGAAGTCACGGGCCTGTCTTCCTGGGCTCCTGGGTTCTCGTGGCTCTTATCTGGACCAAAGGCCAGCTTGCAGTCAGCAGTCACGGCAGAGACCATAACCTCCCCACCTCCACACGACCCTCAAGGGAAAGCCCTAGCGCAGTAGCCTAGGACATCTCAGAAGGTCCTCCACAGGCCCCTGAAATGGGAACTAGGCTCCTTAGCTGTCCACAGACTAGTTCCCCACCCCCTGCCTTGGCCCCAGCATTGCACATCCCTGACACTGGCAGCCCCCCAGCTATCTGGGTTGCCCCATAGCAGCTGCAGCTGCTCCTGGTCCACTCCCACATCCCAGGGTGGGGCAGAGGGGCCTACGGCCCCACCCACCCAGTCCATACTTACGGAGTCATTTTATAAAGCTGCGTCCTCCTCTCAAACAGTGACCCTCCCCAGGCCCAGGGCCACACCCCGGCCACGGGCGTGGCCTGGGCAGACTCGGTCTCACTGCCCCCTGTCTCCACGACTCTCTTCAGCTTCACATTGGTGCTTGAGTCCCCCAGCCTGTTGTCAGAAACACCAAGAGTCGTCACCCCACCTCCATCCAATCACCCTGCCAAATGACAACTGCTGAAGTGGCCTCCATGGTCCTGGGAACCGAGAAAGCAGGGGAGGGAAAAGGGAGGGGTGGGGAGCTCATCCCAGGGGTCCTGGAGCAAGCTTCTGAGCCCTAGCTAGGACACTGAGAGGGTGACAGGGAGGAGGCCACTTCTGCTGAGCTCTCCCTCCAAACTGTTCCCAAGGTAGCAAGAGACCTGGGGACCCTGGAACTCCCCAAAGGCACAGCCTTCAAGCCTGGGATCCTGGGGTCCAATGTGTCCTGGTCTGGGCCATCTGGATGCCCTAGGAGGTAGGGGCAGGGGCAGTACCACCTTCCCAGCAATGGGAGGGTGGTACATGCTGGGCCATGAACTTGGGCTGAAGAAACAAGGGGCAAACAGGCATGAATGCTGGCCCCTCCCAGATGACCACCTCATGGCAGGATCCCAGAGCCAGGGTGTGGGCAGGGGCCTTCCACAGCTCAGGGGCCCTGCCTGGAGAGAGGGAAGCCAGGCATGGGCTTCTTGGGCTGTGAGCGCAAACAGGTTTGAAGGGTCTGGGTTTTCCCTAGGGGGCACTGTTAAGGCCATTTCTGCTCCTGTCTCCACTCATCTCCCTCCTGCACACAGGTCTAGGCCCAGCCTCCCTCCAGTTTGCTGACAGTGCCTAGCTTTGAGGGGTATTGGGGGACAGCTGGGTGAGGTGGGGAAGTCTTAACCAGTGGAGGTCTCCAGCACTCAGTGGGCATCATCATGGAGACCAGACTTTAGGAAGAACCCAAGTGTTCTCCATCCTGTTCAGAGAATCCCTTTGGCGCTTCACAACCAACCTCACACTGTGTTGTCCGCAGAAGCTGTGGGGAAGGGCTGGTGTCACACAGACCCCCATGGAGGTGGGGCACTGATGGTTGAGGCTGGTGACCCACCAGCCAGGAGGAGGGAGCAAGCTGAGCTGCTGAAATTGCCCACAGCCACGCAGAGTCTTGGGTAAGCATGGGCATGACCACGATTGCGCTACATGGGAAAACAGGTATCAAGGCTCACACAGTATCTGAGTGAGGCTATTTCGTTTCCTCATCGTGTTTTATTACCCTTCAGTCTCCACAGTGTCTGTGTGGATAAGGCTTCACAGACTTGGGATTCTCTGACCCAGTGGTTCTAGGTGGAAACCAACACGGAAACTATAAAAGCTCTGGTGGCTCTGGACGAAGCTGGGGGAGGCCAGGGGCTGGAGTGCCTCACCCTCAGCCTCTCCCTCCCACTCCAAGGATGCCCTAGAGTTAGTTTCTGGGTGACTCTGGGGCTTCAAATGTCATGTGAAAACCACTGGTCTGGTCCAACCTTCCCACTTTCAAATAAAGAAGCTGAGGCCCAGAGTGGGTAGTGATTTGTCAAAGGTCATACAGCAAGTTGGCAGCAGAACCAGGACTGGAGCTAGAACTGAGACCCTGAGACTCCTAAGTGCTGTGACCTCCTGCTCTTGTGGAAGGCAGCTGCCCGCCCATGGTTCTGAACTACTCTAGCCTCCTCCAGCCCCCTCTCTGGCTCTCTTGAATGGAGGGACCGGAGTCTGGGCCACCTCTTCCAGAAATAAGGCCAAGTCAGGCACCTGAGCTCCTGGCCCTTCAGGACTGGATCTGTTCTGTTCTGGACCTGTTCTGAGGCTCTTCTCATTGTGTGTTCTCCCAGGGAACCTCTCCAATCCCACCCCAGGCCCCCATCTACCTTCTGGGGCTCCAAATCTATATCCTGCAGGTTCCCCTGAGCTCCAAGTGTCTTGGGGTCCCTCCAGAAGCACCCCAGCTCTCCAGGTTCAAAACTGAATTCATCTCACTCCAGACCTGCTCCTCCTCCTGTGTTTTCTGGCACCATGAATGGCCCTGCCATCTACCCATTCACCCCCAAACACCCAGATGCCACCCTAACTCATCTGTCTTTCACCTAGCCCTGTGAGTTCAACCTTCAAGGCCCTCCTATAGGTCCCTCTCCTCTGTCCCCCACGCTTCTTTCTGGGTTTAGGCCTCACGTGACTCCAGCCTCCTTCCAGAATCCAGGACCTCCAGTCCTGCCAGCTCTAAGGGCACCATACTTTTCCAAAGTCAACCTGAGCACGTCGCCTCTCTGCTAACCAGGATCTTTCAACAGCCCCTCATTCCACAGGACAGAATCCAAACCCCTTGTGAGGCTATGTGAGCGGCTCCCTCTGCCTCCTGCTTCTCCCCGCCCTCCCCTCCAGGCTGGCCCACCTCCACTTTGCTCCAGCCCCCTCTCCCCTCCTCTGCCCCCATCAAGTCTCATTCCAGATTTCCCAGCATGACTTCATCTTTCTCATCCCTCTGCCTCTGCATGCACCCTCTTCTCTCCCCAGATCAAGACTTCTCCAAGTGTAGCCTGAGGGTCATGCCACACCCAAGCACACTGCAGACTCCTGGGCACCAGATTGCCCAGACCTACTGAAAGAGTCTCTGCTTGTTTAACAGAGAGCCCATGGGTACTATGCACCCAGTACTGAGAAGCGTCTGTATCAGGCCAGCTGCTCTTGTCCCGGCTTCCCTCCTTCTCCAGCTGGGTAAGGGGTCTCCTTTCTGCCCTATGCTCTCAAGGGGGTGGCTGGCTGGGACTGGGTGTCTCCTCCTCTGGGCTGTAAGTTCCATGTAGGCAGGGACCATGTCCTCCTCTTCCTTGGGAATGCCCAGCACCTGGCAGAGAAGGGGCTTGGGTAGCTATTGCTAAATAAATGGGGCTACCAGGTGAGCCCCAAAGCCCAGGAGCAGGAGGAGGTCACAGCTGAGCTGGTGAGCTGCTCCAGCTTGTCTGGAAATCTGAGAAGCAGCTCCCAGTGTCTCTGAGGTTGCACCTGCACTCTTCCCCTCATCCCGTGTGCCATAAGGGAGACGTGTGTGGAGGGGGTAGGACCTACTGAGAGCTCCAGTGATGCTTAACACCCGGCTCTCCAGAAAATGTCTGCATGCCTACATACATAAGTTTATCATAAATTTTGCTGATATAAAGGATGTACAGCACATAATTTAAAAATAAAAATTCCATATAGCCAGTTGACTGTCCCCCAAATTAATGCATTCATTGATTTCTTTTTTTTTAATTTAATTTTATTTTTAAACTTTACAATATTGTATTAGTTTTGCCAAATATCAAAATGAATCCGCCACAGGTATACCTGTGTTCGCATTCATTGATTTCTGCTTTCCCCTTTAGCTGGAGCCAACCTATGATTACAGTGGCAGATGGTATAGTTCTGATGCACATGTTGGTTGATGATTTTGTTTAAAAAGTAAGATGAAAGTGAAACAACAAAGACGTGTCAAAACGTCAGCCATTCACCAGTGATTTGAGTGGCTTCTTTGCTGAATTGGTAAACAGTTTTTGAATTCTTAAAAAAAAATTGTTCAATAGTTAGTGCTGTTGACAATGAAGCAGCCACAGACATTTCAAACTTGAAAATCTGATCTGCATTCATAAAACTGTTTTCCGTCCCTTTCTGAAGTCTAGACCATCAACAAAAGCAAAAATCAAGTCTTAACTTGTAGCATCTGTTGACTTCTGGGGAAGGAATACTTGCATTCTGAGACATGATTGAATGTGGAGTGAGGAACAGATGCAAGGCAGTGCCTCACAACAAGACCAGCCGTAAGAGTGGCTGGACTGAAGATGCAGTCCAGCGTTGGAAAAAAACTTACAAAGTGGGGAGTTTTGTGTATTTATCACCTTTTTTTAAAAAACATAATTTAACTTTACATTTATATTATTTAAGTTTCAATAACAGCTATATTCGGAGAAGGCAATGGCACCCCACTCCAGTACTCTTGCCTGGAAAATCCCACGGACGGAGGAGCCTGGTGGGCTGCAGTCCATGGGGTCTCGAAGAGTCGGACACGACTGAGCGACTTCCCTTTCACTTTTCACTTTCATGCATTGGAGAAGGAAATGGCAACCCACTCCAGTGTTCTTGCCTGGAGAATCCCAGGGATGGGGGGGCCTGGTGGGCTGCCGTCTATGGGGTCACACAGAGTCGGACACGACTGAAGGGACTTAGCAACAACAGCTATATTTAGCAGCTGGCTTACAAAACTTTTTCTTTATTGCACAATTGATCCTCATGGAGTGTGGGAGCCAGCTCCAGGACAATAACCCTAAGGGACTGAACATGACCGGCCATAACCCACCAGCACCAGGCCACCAGAGGGGCCAGTCTCCTCTCAACCCTCAATAGTCTGGGTTGTGAGCTGCTAGGCATAGGGCCATGCTTATTTCCCTACTGAGCTTCAGGTTCCTCAACTTGGAGAAGGAAGACCATGGCCACCAATGCCTGTCCCTTCTTCACGCACTCTCCGCATTCTCACATGCTAGTTCATTTTCGTTACTCCTCCGACACACACTAACGGACACACCATGCATGCGTGCAATTTGGATCCACATGTGGCCCTTCCCCTCCCAAGCCACATATACTAACATGCCAGCTCTTCTGGCACAGTCAGGCTCACACGTGTACAGCTGCCTCCCACACGCCACCTCGGACACTCCACAAACATACTTTGCCTCCAGCTCTATTTCACACTATCCATACACCCAACTGTCACACACAATACCCACACACGCATATGTACTTGAAATTCCTTCACGTACTTCATACGCGCATACCCTCCAACAAAGACCTGTCAGCTTCCCACTCAAGGCATTTCACACATCAATGGATACCATACCAGCTCATCACATACCTCCACTGTTCCAGACACACCACACACACTTCCTTCCCCACCGCACACACACACACACACACACACCATGCACACATGTACACCATCACCTGCCTCATCTCTTTTCATGATCACTTAGCACAGGCACTTACACCGGCCACCCCACACACAGAGCTCATACTTCAGGCATCCTCATATCACCCCCACATTTCAAGGCAGGAGACTCCCCCCAACCCCTGCCAGAACTCTAAGCCCACCTCCTGGATCAATCATGAGGGTGACCCTGACATCAAGGGGTGGGAAAGCTGGAGGGAGCCTCCCTGGGATCACAGCTCCATTCCTGGAGGTCAGGCCTCCTTGGGGCACAGGGATGAGGTGGGACAGGGAAGGGATGGACAAGCGCTGCTCGCTCAACACTTCTGGGTCCTTTAGACCCAGCCTTGGGCACCACGGGTGGCTGTAGCAGCCCACCTCCCTCCTCTCTCCCCAGCACCCCACCTCCCAAATGAAGACACCCCGCCTGCTTCCAGAAACTCATCCCGTGCCTGCCTAGGGAAAGCCTCCCTGGGGCCTGTGGCCCTTGCTCAGGGGCAGTTAGTTCTGGGCTCAGGCTCTCCTGGGCTGGCGGGGAGGGATCAGAAGGCAGGAGGCTCAGGACCCAGGTGGGCAGGAGCAGGCGGCAAGGCGAGCAGGGGAGTAAGGACTCCCAGCTACAAACTCCACAGATGCTCACAGGACTCACGGGCCTCCCCTTCCTGAGTCTTGCCAGACTGAGGCTGTGAAAGAATCACATGCTGGCCTTGGCTGTCCCAACCCTGAGCTCCATCTGAAGGTCAGGCCCTGTCCACTCCTCCTGACCATACCCTGTGAACTCCTGCACTGTCCTTGCCACCTGGCCCATTATCAATGGAGATGAGTCTTGGGGTGAGAGGTCAGTCTCTTCTGTCATCATCCCAGGGTCTGTGTGGCCTGGGTGGGGGCCTCCCTTTGGGCCTTGAGGGAGGAAGAACCAGTGTCCAGCAGATGCCAGCTGGACTCCAGGTCCTATGATGGGTAGATGCTAGCACTTCTGCCTAGAGTGCTTCCAGCTCATTCTAAGAGCAGCCTTGGACACCCCTTCTTACAGCACCACCCAGTGTCAACCTAGAGTACGGCACCAGACCTTAGTAGACAATGATGAAGTGGGTACCTCTCTCTTTAAAAAGTGTTTCCCTCCCTTTCTCTCTCCCCACCCCTCTCTCTCATACATACACACACACACACACACACACACACACACGCACACACGCACACACACACACCCTAGACTGGTCCCATCCTAATGCAGTCTGTTCTCTCTAGACTCTACATCCTGGTCCTCCCAGAAGAAGCCTCTAGGTTTCCATGGCAACAGTAGTTGGCTCCCTGATTACTGAGTTACAATGAGCCCTTCTCTCCATCTAACTTAGGAGGTTTCTAGGGGACACAGACTGGGAATCTACTCCTGGGCTCCAGATTCACCTTATGACCAGAGGCAAGACCCTACCCCTCAGGCCTCAGGGTCCCCTGGGCTCAGTGAGGATGAGGCTACACCCTGATCCTTCAGTTCTGACACACCTACTCCAGTTCTGACACACTGACTTACATAATTATCTTACATATCAGAAACATCTAGTTATAAATATAAAACAAGAGATTCTAGCCTATTCACATATCCATGAAAACTTCATAAGAAATGTCTCACATATACATGAAAACATACTAAAATTCTAAAAAAACACAAGAAATCTTACCTATACAAACACTCCTGATTTAAGGAGATGAATCCTCTGTTCCTGTCTGGTATTATAATTTTGGTATTCATGTCTACAAATGAATATATAGGTTTGATGCCATTCTAATCACAAATGCAGTCGAATTTTTTTAATTGAACAAATATATCCCAAAAGTCAACTGGAAAAAATAAGCCAATATCCCCAAGATATCCAAGAAAAATTTATAAAAGAACAAGAATAAGAAGGGACTTGTCATACCAGTTCTCAAACTGTACTAAAACTCTGAAATAACCAAAATAATGATACTGGCTAGAGAATGACCAAACAGACTGATGCAGTGTGGAAAGAGACCCACGTCTGTAGAGGAAATTGGTTTATGATAAAGATGGCCTTTCAAAAGACTGAATAAATGTTGCACTATTTGCCAAATGGTTTAGAGTTCAACTTGCTATCTGGGGGAAAATAGTGTATCCCTACTTCATATCAGACATAAAAACAAATAACAGATGGATTAAGGTTTATGTAAAAAGGAAAACATTTCTACAAGGAAAAAATATTAGACAATAGTGTTCTAATCATGTGTAGAGAGTAGAGGAGCTGCTCTAAGCAAGTTCCTAAATCCAGAAGCCAAACAGATTTTATAAGGTTTGAAACAGCAGTCTTCTCATATGGCAAGAGACACTGTGACTGAAGCAAGTGCAAAGCTGGTGGACATCCAAGGGGTGGCGTGTCATCTATTGTCATATATTTCTGAATGATGCTCTTTCCATAAGAAATGTCTCACACTCATGTATCAGAGACCGTTAAAGACATTCACTCTTCTGAGCCATTAATTTCGCTTCTCTGAAGCTATTCTAAGAAAGTAATCTAAGTGAGCATGGAAATTTACAATAAGGACGTTCATCATTGAGAATTTAGAAACTATTGAAATAACCAAAATAGAGTGATTAAATAAATTTCAGTAAGTCCATTAAAAAAGCTATTTTAGAGACACTAAAAGTTTTAAGTGTTAAATGATATGGGAAGACATGCTACAAGAAAACTTTAGATGTTAGTCTACACAACTTTGTGAAAAGGATATCTGCACACACGAACATATATAATTGTCTTGTGGATAAATTCAATCTGTATATTTTTTCAGATAATGCCCAGGAAGATTTTTCCCCCTAAAGCATCTAAAGAAAACTTAAATCCATTTTTCAATTAACAAACAATTTCTGCATAGCAGCACAAAACAACCTTATTTCTAGAATTTGCTCTGCTGTGTCCACAATTTGACTTCTACTTCACTCTGCAAAGCTTCTACTGTTCCCAGGGGAATGACAGTAACTTGTTCTGGGCATTGGCTAGGCAAGGCTTCCCTCTCTCAGCCTGAATTTAAGTTTCTCCTTTGTCACAATAGCTTTTCTTTGAAGAATATTAGTGCAAAGTTTATAAAATTGCATCCCCCACTCCCAAAGATGCAAATGCTGCCAGTAAAGCAAGTGAAAATTAAGTGGTTGAGAGAAGCACAGGAAGAAAGAGCTAAGAGATGTAACAACAGCAAAGCATATATTTCCTTTAAGGTCTGAAAGTCAGACAGCGTTTATTTTTAATTGACAGACTTCACTGAAGGGGAAAACAACATAGTACTTTACTCTGGTTTTTATTTAACTTTATCAGATTTTTCTTTTGTTTTATGGTTTGGGGTGTCTATCTTTTTCTGTTTTTCTTTTTAAATGAACTAAGGGTTGCCAGAGGTGAACACAGGGTAAAAGATTAAAAAGAAATACATGAAGGGTGGGGATTCCCTGATGGTCCAGTGGTTAGGACACAGTGCTTTCATTGCTATGGGCCCAGATTCAACCCCTGGTCAGGGAATTAAGATCCCATAAGCTGCATGTTGCAGCCCCCAAAACCAAAAACCATGAAGGAAAAGATGCTCAACTTCAGTATTCACCAAGGAAATGCAAAGGAAAACCCCAATGTCACACACTATGCACTCACTGGGATGGCTAAACTAAAAGACAGATTTGGTGAGGATGTGGCACAAGCAGAACTCATATACTGCTGGCAAAGGTGCATTTGTAGCGCCATTTTGGAAAACTTGGGCAGTATCTGCTAGAGCTGAATGTAAAACTCAGCAATTCCACGCCTAGGTACATACTTCACAGACGTGCAAACACACGTGCGGCAAGAGAAAGGTACAAGAAGTTCATAACAGCACTAGTCACAGTTGCCAAACGCTTTCAACTCCCTAAATGCCATCAACATTAAAATGGACATATAAACCGTGCTACAGTCACACAAATACTATACAGAAGCAATAAATGAACTACTAGAGAAGGCGATGGCACCCCACTCCAGTACTCTTGCCTGGAAAATCCCACGGACGGAGGAGCCTGGTGGGCTACAGTCCATGGGGTCACGAAGAGTCGGACACGACTGAGCGACTTCCCTTTCACTTTTCACTTTCATGCACTGGAGAAGGAAATGGCAACCCACTCCAGTGTTCTTGCCTGGAGAATCCCAGGGACGGGGGAGCCTGGTGGGCTGCCGTCTATAGGGTCGAAGAGTCGGACACGACTGAAGTGACTTAGCAACAAAATACATTTTTAACACAGATGAAGCTCACAAATAAACAGCAAAATAAGCCAGAGTCAAAGAGGAGATAAGAAATTATCCAATTATTTAAATATCAATCATAGGCAAAATTATACACTTAATGGGGTTCTCACTGCAAGAATACAGATGCAGAGTTACACGGCATGGTAGTAAGACCTCAAGCAGAACATGAAAAAGAGTATACCAAGATACTTCATAATCAAACTGTTGAAAGCCAAGGATAAAGAGAAAATCCTAAAAGCAGCCAGAAAAATGGATGGGGTGGCAGGACAGGTGCAAATAGGAACAAAGACAAAAATGGCAGAAAGAAAAAAATGGCAGAGGATTTCCTCAATCTGAACAGGAGCATCTTATAAAAACCCAAAACTAACATCATACATAAAAGTAAAAGGCTGAATACATTCCCAATAGGATCAAAACAAATCTATTCAACACTGTACTGGAGGTTCTAGCCAAGATGAATAGGCAAGAAAATGAAATAAAGGCTCCAGATTAGAAAGGAAGAAGTAAAATTATCTCTATTATAGATGACGTGACTTTGTATAAAGAAAATCTAAGGGATCTACTAAAAACCATTAGAAGTAATAAACAAGTTCAGCAACCTTGCAGGATATAAGACCAATATACAAAATTTGTAACACTTCTATACACTTACAGTGAACAATCCAAAAAATGAAATTAAGAATAACTCAATGTACAAAAGCATCAAAAAATACTTAAGAATGAATTTTTTAAAAACAAGTATAGATTGTTCATTGAAAACCACAAACTTCTTTCAAAGAAATTAAAGAAGACCTAAATAAATTAAAAGATATCCTGTGTTTATGGATCAGAAGATTCAATGTTGTTAAGATAGCAATACTCCTCAAATTGACCTACAGATTCAACACAATCTCCAATCAAAATACCAGGTGGTTTCTTTGCAGAAATTAACAAGCTGGTCCTAAAGTTCATATAGAAATTCAAGGGAGCCAGCACAGAGCCAAAACAATTTTGAAAAAAGACAAATTTGGAGAGCTCATACTTCCTAATTTCAAAACTTACTATGAAACCACAGTAATCGAGACTGTATAAGGTCAGACTCATAAATCAACACAGTAGAACTGAGAGTCCAGAAATAAACTCACATTTACAGTCAGTTGATTTTTGGCAAGGATGCCAAGACTGCTCAATAGGAGAAAAATTAGTGTTTTTCAGCACATGATACTGGGAAAAACTAAATATTCAAAATGAGAAAAACCTGGAACCCCTCTACCACACACTATATACAAAAACTAACTCAAAATTAATGAAAGACCTTAGTGTAAGAGCTAAAACTATAAAATTCTCAGAGGAAAACATAAATCTTTGTGACCTTATATTAAGCAATTAGATATGACGCCAAAAGCACAAGCAACAACAAAACAACAGATAAATTAGACTTCATCAAAATTCAAAACTTTTGTGTTGTAAAGGCACCATTAATAAAGTGAAAAGCAACCCGAAGAATGACATAAAATATTTGCAAATCATTATCTGATTAAGGATTTTCATCTAAAATGCAAAAAGGTTTACAACTCAGTAACAAGACAAATAGTCCATTTAGAAATGAGCAAAGGATTTTAATAGGCATTTTTCCAAGGAAGACACACAAATGGCCTATGGGCACATTATCACTCATTATTAGTCATTAGGGAGAGGTAAGTCAAAACCACAATGAGATACCACTTTAGACTCACTAGGATGATTATTTAGTCAATACCACAGCTAAAATATGTATTGGCAAGAAAGTGGAGAAACTAGATCTCTTATACATACACTGCTGGTGGAAATGTGAATTGGTCCAGCCACTTTGGAAAATAGCCTGGCAGTTGCTCAAAAGGTGGAAGTTCTACTTCTTCCAGAAGTTCTACTTCTAGGCATGCACCCAAGAGAAATGAAGCATGTCTGCAAATATTCACAGCAGCATCATTCATAATAGCTAAAAAGTGGAAAAATGTGAATGTCCATCAACCAATGAATGGATAAACAAATGTAGTAAATCCAGATAACAGAATAGCATTTGGCAATGAAAAGAAATGCAGTATTGAGACATGATACGACACGGATGAACCTTGAACACATTGTGATATGTTTGAAAGAAGCCAGTCACAAAAGGCCACTTATGATTCCATTTATATGAAATATCCGCAATAGGCAAATCTACAAAGACAGAAGGTAAATCAGCAGTTGTGCAAGGCTAGGGGAAAGGCTAGTTGTGCAAGGCTAGTTGTGTGTGGCTAGAGGGAAGAGGAACGACTACTAATGGGCATGAGTTTTCTGGGGAGATGGGGTAAACGGAAATGTTCTAAAATTGATTGTAGTGTTGGTTGCACAACTTAAAACACATTGAATTGTACACTATAAACAGGTGAATTATACGGTATGTAAGTTATATCCCCCAGAAGTTGTTTTTTAAAGATAATTCACTGTTTAAAGCAAATATAATAAACTGATAGTTGGGTTTATAAGTAAAAGCAAAATGCATGACAACAACAGCCCAAAAGACAAGAAAGGGGACCTAAAGTATACTGTAGCAAGTTTCTTATGATATTCATGGAGTACTGTAACATTTTAAGGTAGACTATGACAAAAGAAGGCAATGGCAACCCACTCCAGTACCCTTGCCTAGAAAATCCCATGGACGGAGGAGCCTGGTAGGCTACAGTCCATGGGGTCACAAAGAGTCGGACACGACTGAGCGACTTCACTTCACTTATGACAAGTATAAGGTGTATATTGTAAACTCTAGAGAAAGCTTTCTCCTTTGAAGGAAAGCTACGACAAACCTAGACAGGATATTAAAAAGCGAGATATCACTTTGCCGACAAAGGTCAGTTTAATCAAAGTTAAGCTTTTTCCAGTAGCCACTTAGGGATGTGAGAGTTGGACCATAAAGGAAGGCTGAGCACTGAAGAACTGATGCTTTCAAATTGTGGTGCTGGAGAAGACTCCTGAGAGTCTCTTGGATAGCAAGAGATCAAACCAGTCAATCCTAAAGGAGATCCACCCTGAATACTCATTCGAATTCATTGGTGCTGAAGTTGAAACTCCAATACTTTGGCCACCTGACGCAAAGAGCCAACTCACTGGAAAAGCCCCTGATGCTGGGAAAGACTGAAGTCAGGAGGAGAAGGGGGAGACAGAGGATGAGATGGTTGGATAGCATCACTGACTCAATGAACACAAGTGTGAGAAACTCCGGGAGACAGAGGACAGGGAGGTCTGGCGTGCTGCAGTCCATGGGGTTGCAAAGAGTCAGACAAGACTGAGTGACTGGACAACAACAGAGCAACCACTAAGAAAAACGAACAAAAACGTGTTACAACTAATAAGCTAAGAATAGAGATAAAATTGAATCATGAGAGACATCCAATCTCAAAGAAAGTAGGAGAAGAAAAAAGAACAAGTGTGACAAATAGAACACTGAGAGCAAGACGGTGGATTTAAATTCAACCATATTATGGTAACAGTGAATGTAAATGTTCTAAATATTCCAATTAAAAAGTCAGATTTGTCAGACTGGACAAAAATGACACAATGATGTAATTCCTAAAAAAAAAACCGCTTTAAAGTCAGAGGGTTAAAAGTAAAAGGATGGAAAATGATACACCATGCAAACACTAGTCAACAGAAAGCTGGGGTGACTAGATTAGCATCAGACCAATGGAACTTCAGAACAAGTACTGCCATCGATAAAGAAGGACATTTCTTACTGATGAAGGGGTTAAGTTCTTGAGAGGACATAGCAATCTTAAATGTTTATGTACCTATAAAGAAAGCTTCAATACACATGAAGCAAAAACTTATAGAACGAAAAAGTAAAATTAAGGAGAAAGGTGTGAAGAGCAGCTCTAGTCATCAGTGAGAGATGAGGCTGAAGCCAGGGTAATCCATGAGACCACCAGGAACAAGTTTATGGGAGAAAAGAGACCAGGACAGACTCCTGGACCACATCAGCATTTCCAGGATGAACAGAAGGAAATCTCATGAAGAAAACTGAGAAATATTTATCAGGATGGCAGGCAGAAAAGGAGAGTGTGTGGTCATGGCATGCAAGGAAGAGAGCTTCTAAAGGCAGAGCACGTTCCGTTCTATCAAATGCAGCTGAGAGGTCAACTAGGCATGGAAAGGCTTCAGGGGGATTTACAGCAAGACCCACTGGAGACACAGGATGAGAAGCTCCGGTGGTGAAATGGGGGCAGAAGCCAGGTTGTAGCAGATTAATCAGCAGCAGGTGGGGAAGTGGAGATAATAAACACTGACTTTGATTTTAATAGGCTTGGCTGAGAGGGCAGGAGAGAGAAGAGGCTATAAAGTCAAAGTACTTGTTTCATTTCTTAACTGAGTTACAAATGAAGGAGCCAGGAGAGGAGTGGGGCCAATGAAGATGCAGAGGAGAGAAGGAATAAGCAACAGAGCGGGGAACTTGGATGGAGAGGCAAGGTGGAGGGTCCCCAGATCTCTTGTGGAGAGGCTAACTGGAAGAGGAACACCCATCTCTCAGTGTGATGGGGGCCAGAGACATGGATAGGAATGGATGCAGGAATGCTGCCCAGAGCGGGGTTAAACAAATTTCTTCCTGGGGGTGGGGTGGGACGCAGGCAGAATGGATTCAGGTATATGTATGGCTGAGTCCCTTTGTGTTCACCTGAAATTATCACAACATTGTTAATCAGCTATATGCCAATATGAAATAAAAAGTTTAAAAAAAAGAAAAGAAATGTCTTCCTGGCAGATTTTCTTTATAAAGAGAGAGCCTGTGTGGCCTGCTAGGAATGAGGGGGGAAACTGTGGTATAGAGGGATTATGTGAGAGCTTAGAAACAGCTGAGGGGGCATTGCAGTGGCCGAGGCCGGAGGACTGCTGGGAGCTCAGGTGAGGCTATGGACCGTGAGTTTGGACTAGTGTTCATTCATGAAGGGATTCGCACCCGCCCCCCTTCCTTGTAAGTCAGGACTAAAGAAGGCAGTCAGTTACCATGTTCTAGGGGCGGTGTGGGAGACTAAGGGGCCAGGTGGTGACTGGTAAACAGCTGAAGCAAGGTCATAGCATCCAGACTGGATAGGAACAAGGGTTGATTCAGGGTCAGGGAAAAAACTAGGAGGCAGGAGCCTGAAGGTCTCTGTGAACTGATATAGTGCAGCCAAGGGAGACAATGCCTAGGAGGTACGGAGAGATTGAGACTTTGGAGGTGGAACAGTTTCACGTGATGATAAGATCCCAGTAATGGTAGAAGTAAAGGTGACAGTCAATGAGTTGAGGAAAACAAAAAACTCCGAGGCTAGGGTATGGAGGGATGTCCTCGGGGACTTGGAAGCTCCCAGGATGACTGGGAGAACCTGCAATAAAAACGCTGTGACAAGATTCCTTTATTCTGGCTATGTCCTTCCACGGCTAGACCATCAAGCTTTATCATCAATTATCAGCCTTACTACTGAGGCTGCCTGGCTCCCTCGTCCATCTACTCGCCACCCCGCGAGCCCATACAGGACTGGCTATTGGGAGCAAAATGTCATGCTTGTTGGCACCATCTTGAATAACACAGCTTTAAAGGGATACTGGCAGAGCCTTTCAACACAGAAGAGCCAGAGTAGCGGCAGTGGGAGGAGGTCCTGGGTAAAGTAGCAAGGCACTCAACCCCAGAAAGAGTCATACCTGGTATGGCCAGGAGTCCCTGCCAGCCAGGCATCACTGTGGACATATAGCCCACAGTAAGCTCAGGGCCTCCATGCACAGGAGGAAAGGTCATAACCAAAGGACCACTCACTCCTAACAGGCCCCTTGACTCCTACACAGTGAAGTGGCTCCCAGGCCTGCACTGCAGAGAAAGAGCCATGAGCAGGGCGCCTGGGTTCAAATCCTGACTCTGCTGTCAACTTGCAGTGTGACCCTACCCTGAGGCCTTTGTTTTGCTGTTAATCAAAGGGTGAGCTCAGAGGTTCTTGTGTCCTTGACAGTGTATGGGTGGTGGGTGCCAGAGGGGGCCTCATCAGCTCACATCACTCAAATTGCATCAGCTGCAGAAGACAAATGAGCTGAAGTCCTCGAGCCTCATTTGCGTCATACAGCAGAGTCTGCCCCCTGGGGTTCAATCCTTACACCCCTCCTCCTCCCCAGAAGCCTCTGAAGTAGGCTCAAGGGATACACCACGTCTCCTCCCCTGCCTCCCATCTTTCTCTTCAGGAGATTTTCTTTAGGCTAAAAAGCCAACCTGGTTTTAGGCCATGTGCAGAAAAGAACAGAGGGCCATAGACACATGGTTCTCCACAGAGCTCCTCTTTGAGGACAGCTCACCAGAGACCTCCTCAGAAACTCAGGACCAACATCCCAGAGGGCACAAACCAGAGCCCCAAATGCCCCCCTATGTCTCTGGCCTGGTCCCTGGAAGACTGGATGCGTTCTGCAGGTTCTGGGAACCCTCGGCAGCCACATCACACCTGGGAAGGGGATCCCACATCTGGTCTCACCTATGAGGCAAGCTCCCTCCTTCATAGGCAGCTCTTCCTGCCTGTCCTCTGGGCCAGGAAATATATCCCAGGGACCCTGCCATCAGTAAGGCACAGAGGAGGCTCTGGTCAGGAGTCCTAGAAAAGACCCATCTCTGGACTATGAAGACAGGCCTTGGGGATGGCAGCCTAGGGCAGGGAGAGTGTGGGTCTGGGAACGCCTGGCCAAGTGACCCAGGACAGGCTGGGGAGTGGAGCCCAGAACTCTAGGCCCTCTCAGCAGCATCACCAGGCTGAACTTGGGCAAAAGGACCACAGGAAGGGCCAGGAGGAACAAACCAAGCCTGCAACAGCCACAGAGAGGGCACACTTCACTTTGGGGTCACACCTCCCTCCGGACTTCATTTCCCACGCACGTAGCCCAGCACGTATGGGGTCCATGGCCGCAGAGGTGCCCTCCCCTGCCCACACCCTCCCCGCACAGGCTTCTGTGGGGGCCTTTCCCCAGCCAGCGCTCCCTCCTCCCCTGCCAGCTCACCGAGCGATCTCCCTTCCTTCCTTCCAGTACTTCCTCCTGGTTGTTCTCCTGAGGACAAAAAGCAGGGGTGACTCCACGGCCTTGTACCTCACCTTGTCATTCCTGCCCCTGGCCTGGCCAGACTGTGCGCTCATCAAGGCCTCCTCCAGGGCCTCAGTCCCAGCTGCTTCCGGTGGGAGTTAAGTGGGATCAGCTGGAGGGACTTCCGGCAGGTGCTGGCTCTGTGGGGCCCGGGACAGCAGGCAGGCAGCTCAGAAGGAGGGCGATAATGACCAAAGCCAGGGGAATGGAGCACAGGGGCCGGGTGGAGGCAGAGGGCAGGAGCGTGGAGCAGCCAGGAGCAGGGGCCTCACTCCCGTGGTGGAGGACTCCCCTGAGATTTGGGTGAGCAGAGGCGCAAAGGTCCCCATTGACCTGTCCAGAGCCTGAGATTTTGGGAGGGAAGAGCCATGGGACCCCGTGTGGTGGGGGAAGGGAGGGCCTTGGGACTGCAAAGGGAGGAAGTCATGGCGGGTGCTGTGGACACAGGGTTGGGGTCCATGGGCTAAAGGAGAGGGTGTTGAGAGCTTACCGATCTCTTCGGTGGCCCCGTTTCAGGGGCCCAGGTTTCCTGTGTTGCTTTGAATGCTGAGATCCCATGGGCCGGGGAGTGCCTCCTGGGAACAAAATCCCTGTCTTGGCAAAAGGGTGCAAACCCAAAGAGAAAGCAAAGAGGTCCTTGTCCCCATGGCTGCCAGAGGGTGGGGTGAGTTTGAGGTCTGGTCCTGTCCAGGCTGCACAGAAAGCCCGTTGCAATGCTTTGTCTCACCAGCTCAGTACTGAAGCCAGTCACCTGGGTGTCTTTCTCCATCACCGTGGCAACAGTCAGGCTAACAGCTGCCATCACTGATTCATTAGGATATGGAAACCCTCTCTGCTGGTCACAGTCTCCTCCCAAACCCTTCAGAGCAGACTGAATCCTCAAGTTCTCCGTAGCCGTGCCACTGAGGGACACGCAAGTGTTTGTTTCCATGACAACACAGAGACCATGTATCCCTACATTTGTGGTTACTATGGCAACCCTGGCAGATCCAGGTACATTAAGGACAAAGACCTCATCTGGGGGAACCACAGTCAGACACATGCACTGATGTCCTCTCTGTGGTCAGCCCTGGCCTAGGGGTCAGTGGCAGGCCCTGTGCTGGGGGTCACACACAGTGTGCCTTTGAGGAACTGATGGGGGATCTAGGTTTCCTAATCTGTGTCCTCAGCCTCTTGTCCTCTCACCCCACCTAGAGTGTACAGAGTGATCTTAGCCCCTCACAGGGCTTCAAGTCCCACAGCCCTGCCATAGAGAACATCCATGCCTGCATCATGGGCGCACCTCCTCCTAAGCTCCAGACCCTTTCATCTACTTGCTCTCTGGACACATACCCCTGGATGTCCTGCAAAACCTCACACTGAGGTACACAGCTTGGGACTTCCTGTGGCTCTGAACACTTGTTCTATATATTCTATCTCTGTGAGTGACACATCCAGCCCCCCAGGTGCTGTTGTTGCTTCCTCTTTTCCCTGTCCACATTCCTCGACCAATGTAGACAACCATCAAGCCCTTCTGAGGTTACTGACCCAGCATCACTCAGCTCCCCATTCCCCCTTGCCTGGACCCCTATCCTCTGTAGGGCCTCCTCATCTGTTGCCCAGATCTCGGCATCAGGATGGTGTCTGCTTCCAACTTACTTCTCTCAAATCCATCCTCCAACTGGCATCAGAGTGAGCATTCTAAATGCAAATCTGATCATGCCTCCTGACCCTGCTTAAACCCCTCAGAAGCACCCTGTTCTGCCTCAAAGCAGAATCTAAGCTGATTTCCTCTGCCAGCCCCTCTAACCTCCTCTGCTCCCAGGCTTCTCTTTGCCTCCTGCTCACGTCACCGTCAGCTCGACTTGTTCCCTTTCTTATCCATCCTCAGCCACACTCTTGTAAAAATTATACTCAGATTTTCAATGAGAGCTTAGAATAGTAATTAGGAATAGTGGGGCTTCAACTTCAAATTCCTGAGCAGGAAATGATGCCTAGTTGCAAAACCAGGCACTTCTGACCCTACCCTGATGGGATCCCAGAGCCCTTGGCCCCTACGTCTGCCAAACAGACAGAGAAACACTTGTGGGGAGACTGTGAGTGGCCCGGGAGGAAAGTGCAAAGATGAGCCCATTCTATCAACTCTAATGGCCCCCAGAGAATAGAACACAGATTGTCAACTGAGAAGGCATCTCATACCCTGCCCTTTGTGTCACTGATGGCTCAGTGGGAGGAGGGGTCAGAACTGCGCTCCCCACCTCTCAGTCTGCTGTTCTCTCCACTTTGACACGTGCCTCAAAGCTCCGAAGCCAATGCAGGAAGGCAGCACAAGGGTAGAGTGCAGACATGCTGCACGTAGCAACTTCCAGGAGGGTGAGTATACGTATGTGGACACCTGGAACCAGAAACCACATCCCTCCACATCCCAGGAGCTTCTTTCAGATGTCTTCTGTCCTGATTCGGGCAGAATGGAACTTTGCAGCCAGAGTCAAAGGGCATCTCAAAGCTGAGGCTCAGGCTTTGCTGCACTTTGCTGTACTTTCTCAAGCACAGCGTCCCTCGTGGTCCCCTTTCTGCCCAAGCTCTCAGGTTTATATACTGGTCCATAGGAATGTGGACCAGAAAAAACCTTATCAACTGTAAGTGAAGTCAGCTTTCCCCAAGGAGGCCATTCTCACTTTATGGCTGGCCGTGGGGCCCAGCGGCACAACCCCCCAGGAGAGGACTGGGGAAGGACGGACAAAAGCAGTCACGGAACCTCGGGGCTGGATAGACTGCATCCCTCAAGGGTCACACCTCCTGGGGCCGGAAGCCCTTTGGAAGCTAAGCTGATCAACATGGGATTATAAAACCTCCATGTGTGCTGCCAGCATCAGGGTGCTCATTCTTTCCAGAGCAGTCCCTCCACCTGCAGTCAGCAATTACTTCTTCCCTTTAAGCCCAGACACACACTTCCCTGTGATTCTCCTTCTGTCCAGCAGGGCCCCACAGAACATCCATCTCAGGACTTGGCCAATTCTGACCTCTTTTATATATATTAGCTCTTTTACTGGTGAGCACAACCCTGAAAGGAGGGCGCTGTTCTTGATTCCTTCCCAGGAGAGGAAACCGAGGCTCAGAGGGGGAGTGACTTGCCCAGTAAGTGGCAGAGCAGGCATGGGGTGACCAACTGCCAGGCTGGGGGACCGGACAGCATGCAGCTCAGCAGGGCTATGGAGCCTCAGCAGGGAGCTGCTGCAGCAGAACAGCAGGGGTGGAAGGCTTCCCATGCATTTCATCCGGGACCCTCAGACCTCCCACTGGGACAGCATAGGTCTGGACCATGACAGGACAACGCCTCAAGTCCAGATACAATTTGGTGTCCTGGCCAGCCCTTCAACATTGATCTTTCTGAAACATTTATTTAGCGCTTAGACAAGCTGTGCACAGCTGGAGGGCTGGGCAGTGGGGACAAGTGTCCCTGGGCTCAGAGGCCCTGTTCAGCAAAACAAAAGCCCTTCAGTGAATTCGATCTACCCCCTGCAGAAGGCTGGTTGGCCAGCACCCATGTTTTCCTGTCACAAACAGGTCATCACAGTCTTCCTTTAGCCACATGCCTTCTTAACCCACTCCTGCCCGGGGAGGAGTTATTCTCTCCAGACACCTCCAGCAATGTTTTAACTTCTTTTGAGACTGATGCATCAGGGACATTGTCAGGCACGCCTGCATGCCTGGCGTGCAGGCCCTGCCTGGAAGGGATTATAGGAGTGGGGCAAGACCAGCAGTGTTCTGTCCTGCAGTTACCACAGCAGTTACCATGGCAACCTCGAGGTACCCTTTGAGATGCCTGAAGGCTGAAGCGGGGTCCAGAGGGATGGAGTGGAGGAGGGGCACTGGGAAGGATGGCCCATGGTAGGGGCTCCCATTCAGAGATAAGTTGAAACCTCCCCTACCTGAAGCAGTGGACAGTAAGAACTGAAGGCAGCAGCGGGGAGGGGGCCAACAGGAAGTGGGAGAGCAGGGCCAGGACGGGGGTGAGCTGAAGGAGGCACTCACCTGAGATCCAAAATTTAAGAAGGTGCTCCCAAACCCAGTGATCAAGATAAATTATATTTAAATCAAAATGAATGCAAAAATATCCTGGATAAAATATCACAACTGTAAACAAAGACAGGATCCTATAAAGCTGGAATTAGAGTGAGGCAAGTGAGGCCAAGTCCTGCTATCCATGGTTAGATCCTGTCTTTTTTTTTTTTTTTGGCTCTTTGGCCTGTGGAGTCTTAGTTCTGCAACCAGGGATTGAACCCAGGCCCCACGCGGTGGAAGCTTGGGATCCCAATCACTGGACTGCCAGGGAAGTCACTGGATTCTGTCTTTACTAAAATTTTTATTTTGTTCACTGTGGATGTTTTTACATTCCTTTTGATTTTTAAAAGTCACTGCTTTAAGATATTTTCTGTGGTAAAGACCTCACTGCCTCACCCTAGTCTGGGGCCTGAAAGGGAGGAGGGACCCTATTAAAAACATCATCATGTGACAAGTCACTAGGAGACATGGGTTCACTAAACTGCAGGGATTCCTCTCAGCTCTGATAGAGCCAGATTCAGCTTTTACAAGAGTCTGCAGCATGAAGATTGCTCTTGGGGAGCAGAGATGCCAGGCACATACATGGGCCCCCTACACTTGGGGGTGACAGTGACTCGGAGGTGGCCCCCATCTCTTGGCCTCTCTCAGGCTGGCTGCTAAGGGGAGTGGAGGGGAGGGGAGCGGAGGGGGGCGGGCGGGAAGAGGCTGGCAGTTTTGCACGGCTGGGAGCAGGAATGGCAGATTAGCTGTAATTGCCTGAAGCTGAGAGGCTGTTGATAAATGTTACTAATAATCAACCTTCAGATCTGACACCAGCTCAGGCTGGGATTACTGTTTTGAATGGAAATCGAACCCAAACCAGTAATTACCCCGGTGAGCGATGCCAGTCTCACTCTGGAGCCTGTTCTAGGCAGGGAAAAGGCATCTGCATGTCAGTGTCAGCCCTTTAGTTAGGGTATTCTGCAAGTAGCCCTTTCCCAAGAGCACAAGCCTTGTGCTGGCCTGGCCTCCACTGATCCTGCGGGACACAGTCAATAGAAATACCCACTCTTCTTCCAAGAAACGTCCACCCAATATGCACAGCTTCTAAACAAAATCAGACCTCAGACGTCACTGGCACTGTCCATCCCCCTGGGGTGGATTGGGTCCCTGCTGACATCTTCCTGAGCCGTCAGAAGCAGCTGCATGGTGGATGGAGGTCATCCCCAACACCGATGTAGCCCTCTAAGCCTCTGTCTGGGAACCCTGGGGGGCCACACAGTTGTTCCCTGTTAGACTGAATGGCTCTTGGAATGGGCTGAGCCAGGGCCAGGAGAGAGGGATGAGGCAGCCACAGGCACCAGAGCCCACCCCAGCCTGTCTCATCCCTCATAAGCTCATTCTTGCTCCCGGTACCAGGCAAGAGCCAGGAAGCTGGTTCTCCCTGGATACAAGCGGCACTCTCTGGCCCTGGCCTGAGTCTCCTCAGCACCTCTCAGCCCATCTAGAGAACCCCTAGAATGTTGGCCCCACCTAGCACAGGACAGAGTGGGACCAGCTCCCTTCCCAGGGTGCACTCATGCCCAGGTCCTTCTCCCTCCCCTTCCACCCCACTCCATTCCCCCATCCTTTGAATCCCCACACTTTTCCTTCCCAGCAGGCTAGCTGGATACTAAAGAAGCACCAGACATACCACAGTGGTAAACAGTTATGGCAAGACTGTCTCTTGTTTGCATGTCATCTCCCACCAAACACCTTCTGCCCCTCCACTGTGCCAGGTCCTGTAGCCCAGAGGAGAAAAAATCAACCTCCCTCAAGCTGCCCTGATGGGGAGGAGGAGAAGTAGGCAGGTGATGTCAGATCATCACAACTGCAGGTTGTCCCTGATGGCCTCTCCCCACAACCCAAGTGAAATGCCCTGAACTACCAGTCCATCCTAAAGGAGATCAGTCCTGGGTGTTCATTGGAAGGACTGATGTTGAAGCTGAAACTCCAATACTTTGGTCACCTGATGTGAAGAGCTGACTCATTGGGAAAGACCCCGATGCTGGGAAAGATTGAGGACAGGAGGAGAAGGGGACGACAGAGGATGAGATGGCTGGATGGCATCACTGACTCGATGGACATGGGTTTGGGTGGACTCTGGGAGTTGGTGATGGACAGGGAGGCCTGGCGTGCTGTGGTTCATGGGGTCGCAAAGAGTCAGACACGACTGAGCGACTGAACTGAACGGAACAAAGTCTGGAGGTGTCAATACGGTGCCTCAGGGGGCAGATAAAGCTGGTCAGGGTCAGTGGGATTCAGAGTATGTGTGAATAGTCTGAATAGTCACAGTCTTTGAGGCTGGAACTGGAGGGTGAACAGAGGGCAAGTGGCAGGACAGACAGGGCCCTCCCCAGAGGGAGCCAGTACCTCAAGGGTGCCACCTAGTGGCAGTGCAGCAGGACTGCAGCTCTGTTTTCAGGCCCTGGCGTTTTCTCTCTGCTCCTGTCCTTTCCCTAAAACAGACCCCTGAACTCAATTGGGCAAAGGAGAACCAAGGGAAAAGGCTTAGTTTTGTTTTTGAAGACTCAAGGCTTAGAGAAAAGAGGGAACAGGGGCCCCAGGTCTGCCATAGGGTAGCAGGCAGGGGAGGAGCCTTTTCTCTGGAGCTCCCTGACTCCTTCTAGGGCTTACTTGCACCCTCTAATTACCTGCTCACTCAGTAGTGTCTCCCCACTGCACCGCTGGGACCTCAGTCTGTCACCTGCTCCTAGCCTGGCCCACAGGGAGAGGTGACAGGAAGCCCCCACACCAGAACTGGCTGCTGTGATAGACGTGGGGGCCCGGAGAAGCTGTGCTACCATCAGCTAACTTGCCTTGCTCCTGGGGCCTAGGAAGGGCTCACTTTCTGCTTGGGGTCAGACACAGGTGCTGCAGGCACTCAGCCCTCAGCTCTTAAATATCCTATTGACTCTGGAATGCCTGTTGCCCCCCGTTATTTTCCTCTCTTGCCAGGGAAAGAAGTAGTGAAGAGACACGAGGTGAATGGTCCCCACAGTAAAGTTCCCAGGTGTGCAGAGCACTCAGCCAGGGGTGAGCCAGATGTGTGTCGATGCAAATGTAGGGGGAGAGGAAGACAGCCGTGGAGAGTGAAGGAGAGCCTGCCCTGGGGGACAGCTCAGAGAGGTAAAGCTTCTCTTAAAGGGCCAGATAGTACGTACTTTAGGCTTGCAAGCCGAACTGTGTGCAACTCTGAGGCTGTAACTGAAAGCAGCCGCAGCTAATATGTAAACAAACAGGCATCCCTGGGCTCCATCATACTATTTACAAAAACAGGCTGCCAGCCCGCTGTCCATAGTTTGCACACCAGTCAAAACTTGCTGCCCACCAGAGAGGCTGTCCACTCTCCACCACCCAGGACTTGGCCCAGGAATAATCTTATCCCCAAGGCTGCCAGCAAGTACACATGCTCAATGGACTACCAGTTCGCTGTGCCCCTGCCACCTAGGGGGAGGCCGGGGTGGTCACAGGGTTAAGATGCAGGGGCTGGAGTAGAGAAGGTCAGGGTGGTGAGACGCTTGGACAACCAGGACCCCCAGATCTCAGTCCTGCCCTCCTCTCCCCTCTGCCCAAGCACTCGACACTCACCTGGAGGGAGAGGCTCTCCGTAGCGGCAGCTACTCCCCCACCTTCCCCAGGGGGATCTCTCTCCCTCTAGCTGATGCCCCTCCAGCCCCTTCCTGAGCAGCAAACCCCCAAAGCCAGGCGGGGGGAGGGGACTGAACTGGCCCAAGGACACGCAGCCGCCGCCGCCGGACAGATGACACCCCAGGGAGGGCGAGGTGGCCTGAGCGGGGAGGACGGGTAACCCAGCACCGGGCCCCACGGGCCTAGGAGCGGCCAGGCTGGAACCGACCCCAGCTCCGCGAGCGCGGGCCGGGCGGGACCCCACCCGGTCCCCGTCCCGGGACACAGCACCAGAGCCTGCGCCAGCCTCCCTACCCCGGCCCCGGTATCGCCGAAGGTGGCGTCTAGAGAAGTTCGCGAGTCACCGGCTCGGGCAGGGCCCTGGGCGCTCCAGTTACACTAAAAGTGAGACCCAGCAAGATGGTATCAAGGCCGCTCTGAGGCAGCGCTGGCTCATCCAACATTGATGCGGCCACGGACTGCCCAGAGCCCCTCGAGGCGTGGAGAACGCAGGGTCCCGGCTCCGACTCCTTTGGGATGGGCGGGGCTGGGGTGGTGGGTCCGCCTCCCCTCCCTGCCCACGATCACACCTGCACCTTGATCTAAGTGGGCACCTGGGGCGGGAAGTGGGGTGAGTAGTGGCTCGGTGGGTCAGGCGGGCGCTTCTACAGCCCACCAGCCCCGCAGAAAGTGCCCAGGCAAGGCAGTGTCAGAGCAGGCTCCTGGCCCAACCATGCCTAGTCTTGGGCCAAGACAAAGGGCAATGGAACCGTCTTCCCTCCACTTCCCAATCGTCCCTACCAGAGGCAGGAGCAAAAGATGGTGGGAGGGAGGGGGAAGACAGGGAGGAAGCTGGCCAGTCCCACACAGAATCAGTCCTCTCCAGCCACTACTTCCATTCACATCCGGGGAGAACCACTCTTGGTGGTGACACATTCTTCCCTGCAAAGATGTACAAACTCATCAACAGGCACCATGGTGCACACACTCCCCAGCACAACAGGCACACACCCCAGATACACTCTTACTGGCGCACACAATCAGTTGCACGTCAGGGAAACACACTGACAGAAGTCTTCTCCCAGTGGAGCCCAACCCATCACTTCATCTGCTCTCTGCCACTTGGTGTTGGAGAGGAGAGGACCCCACCCAGAACCTCCCACCCAGGGCCGACCAGACTGGAGGGAGGGGCCGACAGGAGGGTGGTGCCCTCTCTGTGCCCTGTGCCTTCCTGGCCTGATGGTTAGTTGGTCTGCAGTGCCAGAGAGGGCAGGGAGGAGGCACAGCCAGGCTAGGATGAAGTCTTTGCTGAGGTTGGGGAGCTGGTCAGAAGATAATCCTAGATCCCCATTACCCTTCCGCAGGCCCTCCCTGATTTCAAAGGTTGCCTGACCTGAACTCTGCCCCCCATTCTAACGCTGCCGTCCATTTGGGTCTGGCCTGATTCACCTGCAGAAGTCTGCCTCCATGGCAACAGCATGGGCAGGTTGTCCCCTAAAGCCTGCTGGCTCCCCACAGCTGACAGACCCATGCACATACACACATACACACACACGCAGGGTTTCTTTTGTTCATATTCACATTAGAAGACCAGATCATCTGCCTGAGACCTCAGAGTGGGGCTGACGGGGAACACACACCTGGCTCAGGTGGAGGGCACAGATGGGCATCTCACCCAGGCACATGCTGGACCAGAATCTCCCAGAGGGGACCCAGGCTCAGCTGACATTTATCTATTGACAAACCACCAATTTTGGCAGGATAAAGGAATTATCCCAGGGGCCCCAGCTTGGCAACTGTCCTCCAAACTGTGGGCATAGCAGGCCCTTCCTTCCTCCTCTGGTCACAGATATGTCTGTTTCAGGGTCTTTCTGCTTTTGCTTAAATGCATCCAATGATATTAGGGCTTCCCTGGTAGCTCAGCGGTAAAGAATCTGCCTGCTGATGCAGGAGACCCGGGTTGGATCCCTGGGTTGGGAAGATCCCTTGGAGGAGGAAATTGGCAACCCACTCTAGTGTTCTTCCCAAGGAAATTTCATGGAGAGAGGAGCCTGGAAGGCTGTAGTCCTTGGGGTTGCAGAGTGACTGAGCACACACTAAATAGAAATACATCCAGTAACCCTACCTGGGAAACCCCAGTGACTGATGACTTCAAACCCGAGTGGGAGTAAGTCCTAAAGTCCTCAAGAAGTCCTTGTCCACAGCCATGACTGACTTTTCTCCCCACGCCCTAATCACCCTGAGCCTCAATCATTCCAGCTACATGGGAGACAGACCATCCCATACTCACCACCCTCCTCCAGAGCTCTCCTCCACTGACCCCTGGACCATCTCTCGCCTTTGACTCACCCAGTCCAGCTCTCTAGATCTTGTACAGCTACAAATTCATCTTAAAAAGAAGAAGAAGAAGCTATATGCTAAAAGCTCTGGAACAAGGCAGGTCTTCAATCACCTACCTCTGGCGGCCACTGCAGCCTCCCCTGCCCAGCAACCCCTAAGCTGGCGCTGCCATGGCCAGGGTCACAATCCCAGCCCCCACCTCCTCCTCTCTCCATCCCAGCCTTCCCAATCACAGAGCAAACACTGAGGCTGTAGGCCATGTACTCACAGAACACCAGAACTATGAGTGCTTCAGTAACCAGTCCACCTCCTTCTACTACAGGGGAAATAGGCCCAGAGAACCAAGGGACTAGCCCAGAAACAGAATGGGAACGAATGGGGTGGACTCAAATCCTAGACTCCTGACTCCCTTAACAGTGCTCTGTGCAACACATCATAAAACCATGTATAGACAGCAGAAGGATCCCATCCTTATTTTGGAATAAGCTGCCGGTGAACTCACAAGCTACAGTGATCAGCCCCCAGGCCTGGTCAGCCCTGCTCCCCAGTCCCTTCTAGCTTCTCTGCTTATTCTGGCCCACCAGCACTGGGGATTGGGCTTAACTGATTCATCCTTACAGATCACTCTGCAGTGGTCTCTCAACAGTGATGGCATGGGTCCAAGTCCTCAAAGAGGGGTCTGTTTCCATGTCCTGATGTACACTGAGGCTCAGCCTAGCCCCAGTCCTTCTTGGGGAAGCTGAACCTTGTCACCCACACCTCAGGCACTGGATAAGGTTCTTGACTCTCAAGTCCATCTGCCCCTGGGTCGGAGTTCCTACAGCTTTGCCCTCTCATCCACTTGGTCTCAACTGGTGCCCACTGGGTCTTCATTAGCCTCTGTAACCCCTGGACTACCTCCCTCAATGTACTCCTGACCCATCTCTGCCTCCTCCCTTTCCTGCCCACTCTCCTCACAGAGCTGCTCCTGCCTGGGTCACCACACCTGTCCCTGTGCCTAGGAATGGCCCAACTTTCAGATTCCGTTGGACAGAATACTCCTGACATTAGCCCTGCTACATGCCAGTTCATAATGACAACAGCTAACACTTAAATAGCACTTGCTATGTGCCAGGCACTGTCCCAAGCACTCGGCACTTATTAAGTCTCCATATATTCATTCATTTAACCCTCACAACAATGCTGTGAGATGAGTACTATTATGTCCATTTTAAAGAAAAGGAAATGGAGGCTCACAGCAGTTAAGGAGCTTTTCCAAGGTCCCACAGGTACTGTGCAAGTGATCTGAACACTGTGAGGAAAAAGCCAAAGTTAAGGAACATCTAGACGTGGCTCTGGCTGCCCCACCCCCACCCCCTATTCCCGCCCCCTCCCCACCAAAAGTATGTGGTTCTGCTGACATCAAGCTAGATTCAAGAACAGGGAGAGACTAATTTTTTCCCCTGTGACAGGAGGGCCTACTTTTTGAAAACAGAAGCACATATTTTGTTAGTGTCACATTCTCTCGGCATGGTAAAGTAAGCCTTAAATACAAAAAGGCTATTTTTATAAGAATTTGGCTGCTTTCTCAAGTTGACAGAAACCTACCTGGGCAGAGCATCACCAGAAGCTTCATGCCGTGTGTGGCAACCAAAGAGCAAAACATGCTGTGAAGACCCCAGCCAGTGTGGTCCCTTGTCACCAACAATCTCCAGGCCAATTAAGTTAGGAAATTCATTCTCTCTAATCCTATAGTGGATATGTGTGTGGTCTATTTCTGCTAATGCACAGCCCACCTGAAAGGGTACACAAGCATTATCTCAGCCAATTTTCACAAGACCCTTCACTATAAGAAAATCATCACCCCATTTTACAGATGGGGATACTGAGACTGCTGCTGCTGCTGCTAAGTCACATCAGTCATGTCCGACTCTGTGTGACCACATAGACAGCAGCCCACCAGGCTCCCATCCGTGGGATTCTCCAGGCAAGAATACTGAGATGGGTGGCCATTTCCTTCTCCAGTGTAGGAAAGTGAAAAGTGAAAGTGAAGTCACTCAGTCCTGTCTGACTCTTCTTAACCCCATGGACTGTAGCCTACCAGGCTCCTCCGTCAAAGGGATTTCCCAGGCAAGAGTACCGGAGTGGGTTGCCACTGCCTTCTCCCAAACTAAGACTAAAGAAGATTAAATATCTACTTGATACACTTCTAAACTGTTCAACCTTTGTTTCTTTTATTTTCACAAGTGGCAGTATGATTTTTTATAATCAACCAAAACAAGAAGGATTTTCCCTTACTGTGCTCCATTTACACAAAAGGCAATGGCACCCCACTCCAGTACTCTTGCCTGGAAACTCCCACGGACGGAGGGCCTGGTGGGCTGCAGTCCATGGGGTCGCTAAGAGTCAGACATGACTGAGCGACTCCACTTTCACTTTTCACTTTCATGCATTGGAGAAGGAAATGGCAACCCACTCCAGTGTTCTTGCCTGGAGAATCCCAGGGACGGGGGAGCCTGGTGGGCTGCCGTCTATGGGGTCGCACAGAGTCGGACATGACTGAAGCGACTTAGCAGCAGCAGCAGCAGCAGCAGTAAGAGGTGGAGCTGCGACTTGAACCAGGTCTGTCTAATACCAAAGCTCAATTTCTGCCCTTTTTGTACCATCTCAGTGAGCCAGTCCCTTGGGAGTCACAGCTCTTCCTAAAATGTTTAGTACAGGTCATGTCTTGCTTCTTTTCCCTTGTCTCCCGTTCAAAACTTACAACAAAGCTGCAGTAATCAAAACAGTGAGGTACGGGCATAAGGATAGACATATAGACCAATGGAATAGAATTGAGCATCCAGAAATAAATCCATATATCTACGATCAATCGATTTTTTTTTTTAATTTTCAAAATTGAGATATGGTCAATGGATTTTTCACAAGAGTGCTAAGTCCATTCAATGGGGAAAGAATAGTCTCTTTAACAGAGATGCTAGAACAACTGGATTTCCAAAAGAAATGAAGTTGCACTCCCACCTCACATCATATACAAAAAGTAACTCAAAATAAATCCGTGACCTACGTATAAGCTCTAAAGCCACAAAACACTTAGAAGGAATCAGTGGTAAATCTTCGTGACCTTGGATTTGGCAATGGATTTATAAATAAGACACCTAAAGCATAAACAAAATAAAAAGGGATAAATTTAACTGTCCAAGTTAAAATCTGTTGTGCTTCAAAGAACATTATAAAAAAAGTAAACATCTGTACACTGTTGATGGTAATATAAATTGGTATAGCCATTGTGGAAAACAGAATGGAAATTCCTCAGAAAAATTTGAAATAGAACTATCATATGATCTAGCAATCCAACTTTAGAGTATATCCAGAAAAAAAATGAAATCTGGATCTCAAAGGGATATCTCCACCCCCATGTTCATTGCAGCATCATTCACAATAGCCAAGATATGGAAACAATTTAAATGTCTGTGGACCAATACATGGCTAACAATGTGAGATTTTATATCTATTATCTATAGCTATAAGGGAATAATATTTGGTCTTTAAAAAGAAGGAAATTCTGCCATTTGGGACAACATGCATAAATCTGGAAGACATTATGCTAACTGAAGTAAGCCAGCATAGAAAGAAAAATACTGTATTGTATCACTTATATATTACTCTAACACAGTCAAAGCCATTGAAACAGAGAGGAGAATGGTCATTGGCAGGGGCTGAAGGGATGGGGAAATGAGAGCTGTTAGTTAAAGGGTACAAAGTTTAAGATACGCAAGAAGAACAAATACTGAAGTTCTAATGTACAGCATGGGGACTCCATTTATCAACTCTGTGTTGAATTTTTGAATTTGCTTAAAGACTATATCTTAAGTGCTCTCACCACAAAAAAAGAAAAAGGAAAGAAAATGGTAACTATGTGAGGTGCACGGTGACAGGTAATGTTAATTAGCTTGATTGTGGTCACCATTTCACAGTATAAGTGTATATCATGTTGTACACCTTGTGCTGTGCTTAGTTGCTCAGTCGTGTCTGACTTGTCGCAACCCTATGGTCTGTGGCCCACTGGGCTCTTCTGTCCATGGGATTCTCCAGGCAAGAATACTGGAGTGGGTTACCATGCCCTTCTCCAGGGGATCTTCCTGACCCTGGGATCGAACCTGCATCTCTTACGTCTCCTGCACTGGCAGGTGGGTTCTTTACCACTAGCGCCACCTGGGAAACCCCCACTCCTAGGTATATATTCAAAGGAACTGAAAACAGGGACTAGAGCAAAACGTTGCACACCAATGTTCACAGCAGCATTTTCACAGTAACCAGAAGGTGGAAACAGCCCAAGTGTTTATCAACAGATTAACAGATAAATAAAATGCAGTATATCCATATAATGGAATGTTGTTCCACCACAAAAGGAATGAAGGGATTTCCCTGGTGGTTCTGTGGCTAGGACTCCACACACTCAACGCGGGGGGTCTGGGTTTAATGCCCAGCCGGGGAGCTAGATCCCACAGGCTGCAACTAAAGATCGTGCATACGGCAACTGAGACCAGGCACAGCCAAATAAATAATTTTTTTAAAAATTTTGTTTAAAAAAAAAAAGAAATGAAATCTCATACATGCTACAACATAGACGAACCTTGAAAACATTATCCTAAGTGAACTAAGCCAGAGACAAAAGAAAAAATATTGTATGATTCCTCGTATATACAATATCTACAATAGACAAATTGATAGAGAAAGAAAGTAAGTTAGAGGTGCTGGGAGAGGGTAATGAGGAGTTATTTGTTAATGAGCACAGTTTTTGTTTGGGGGTGATGAACAGTTTCAGAAATCTGCAGTGGTAATGGTTACACAAAATTGTGACTGTAATTGATGCTACTGAATTAGGAATCACCAAATGGCTAATTTTATGTTACATATATTTTGTGTATGTGCTCAGTTGCTTCAGTGGTGTCCAACTGTGCAACCCTATGGACTGAAGCCTCCCAGGCTCCTTTGTCCAAGGGATTCTCCAGGCAAGAACACTGGAGTGGGTTGCCAGGCCCTCCTCTAGGGGATCTTCCCGACCCAGGGTTCAAAGCCTCATCCCTTATGTCTCCTGCACTGGCAAGCAGGTTCTTTAGCACTAGCTTCCACCTGGGAAGCTCAAACTGATCTACAGTCCTCAACAAAATCCCAGTAGGCTTTTGTTTTGCTATTGTAGAACTTGAATATCTCATTGTAAAATTAATGTGAAGTTTTAAAAAAGGACCCAGAATAGCCAAAACCTTGAAAAAGAACATCCTGGTATCTCCAGGGCTTCGATGAGAGGCCCTCTCCAAATCATCCTTCTCACGTGGTTCTGACTCCACACTCTCCAAGAAACCACCCGATTTTATCTGTTGTGTAGCTTGATTCTGGGTTGGGGATGGGCCCCAGGCAGGACCACAAACACTGTAATAACTGGAAAGAAATCTTCACAATTGTGGAGTAATAGATGAGTACTGTGGTTTGAAAAAAAAAAAAGAACCAAGTTGAAGGTCCTAAACGACCTGATTTCAAGACTCATAAAGCTATAGTAATTAAGACAGTGTGGTATTGGTCTCAATAAATACAAGATCAGGCTTCCCTGGTGGCTCAGTGGTAAAGAATCCACCTGGCAATGCAGGAGACACGTGTTCGATCCCTGCTCAGGGAAGGTCCCACATGCTGCCGAGCAGCTAGGTCCATGTGCCACAACTATTGAGTCTGTGCTGTAGAATCTGGGAGTTACAACTACTGAGCTCACGCACTGCAGCTACTGAAACCTGTAGGTCCTATAGTCTGTGCTCCACAGGAGAAGCCACCCCAGTGAGAAGCCCACACACTGCAACTAGAGAGTAGCCCTCACTCACCGCGTGTAAAGGAAAGCTCATCAGCAACAAAGACCCAGAACAGCCAAAAAAATAAATCACTCACTAAATAAATAATTTGTTTAAAAGACAGACAAGATCAGCAGAACAGAGAACACAGAAATAAATATATAGACACATGATAAAGGAGAAAAACGGAGAAGGCAATGGCACCCCACTCCAGTACTCTTGCTTGGAAAATCCCATGGACGGAGGAGCCTGGTGGGCTGCAGTCCATGGGGTTGCTAAGAGTCGGACACGACTAAGCGACTTCACTTTCACCTTTCACTTTCATGCATTGGAGAAGGAAATGGCAACCCACTCCGGTGTTCTTGCCTGGAGAATCCCAGGGATGGCGGAGCCTGGCGGGCTGCCGTCTATGGGGTCACATAGAGTCGGAAACGACTGAAGTGACTTAGCAGCAGCAGCAGCAAAGGAGAAAAAAGTAGTCCTTCCAACAAATGGTGCTGGAACAATTGAATATTCATTTTAAAAAATGAACTTCATACCATAAAGAAAAGTTAACTCAAAATGGAGCACAGATGCAAAATGTTAAACCTAAAACCAGAAAACCCTTAGGAGAGAAGCTTTGTCATCTTGAGTTACGCAATCATTTTTTAGATATGACTTCAGAAGCACAATCCATAACAGCAGAAAGTGATAAACTGGACTGCATTGAAAGTGAAAACTTCTGCTCTTCAAAATACGTAAGAGAATGAAAAAAAAAAAAAAAGCCATAGACTTAGAGAAAATATATGCAAGTCACATATCTCATAAAGAAATGTATCCAGGATATGCAAAGAACTCTCAAAATTCAACAATAAGGAAGAACCCAATTTTAAAAATAGGACCCCAAAGGAGATATATAGATGGCAAATAAGCACATGAAAAGGTGCTCAGTAAATAAATGCAAATTAAAAATCACAATGAGATAGTACTACGTACCTACTAGAATGGCTAAAATGAAAGAGACTGACCCTGTAAAGTTTGTGAAAGGATGTGGAAGAATTGGGACTCCACTTGTGGGAATGTAAAATGCTACAACCACTTTGGAAAAGTTTCAGTTTCTTAAAAAGTTAAACGTACACCTACCGTATGATCCAACCAGTCTGTCTCTAGGTGTGTTTACCGCCGAGAAATAAAAACACGTGTCCACACAAAGACTTCTATAGTCACAAAGCTTTAGTTGTAATAGCCAAAAAACCCAAGTGTTTACGATCAGATAACGGATTAACAAACTATGACATCTACATATAATGGAATATTACTCAGCAACAAAAAGAAATGAACATGGAAAGAATAAAAACATGGAAGAATATCAGAGTAACTATGCCGCATGAAAGAAACCAGACCAAAAAAGAATACATACTGAAAGAGTCCCATTCGTCAAAATTCTAGGAAATGCAAAGAAATCAGAGCAGTATTTCCCCGAGGATGGGGAGAGTAGGACTTGGTGGGGGAGGGGGAGTCGGAAGTAAGCATTCCCAGGTGGGCTTCCCAGGTGGTGCCAGTGGTAAAGAACCTGCTGGTCGATGCAGGAGATATAAGTGGTGCAGGTTTGATCCCTGGGTAGGGAAGATCCCCTGGAGGAGGGCATGGCAGCCCACTCCAGTATTCTTGCCTGGAGAATCCCATGGACAGAGGAGTCTGGTAGACTATAGTCCATGGGGTTGCAAAGAGTCAGACACGACTGAAGTGACTGAGCACAGCACATTATAAAGAGGCACAAGGAAACACTTGCCTCTGTGCTGTTCCCAAATAGACACTGGGCTCATTCTTATCGCAGGACCTTTTTACTCGCTATTCCTCTTCCATGGAACATTCTTCCCACTAGCCACACGATTCACTCTCTGGCTCTTTTCAGGCCTCTGCTGAAACATCACCTTATCAGCAAGAGTTGCCCTGACCACACTATATAGTACAGCATACTCACAACCACCCCAGCCCCCATGTAATCAGACTCTGTCCTTATACTGCTTTACTTTTCTTCTGTACACTAACGAGATCATGTTTCACTTAGCACTGATACATATATATATATATATATATAAAAATATAAACATAGACCAAACTATTATATATAATTACAATTATATATATATATATATATATATATATATACACATGGAGAAGGCAATGGCACCCCACTCCACTGCTGCCCAGAAAATCCCATGGGTGGAGAAGCCTGGTAGGCTGCAGTCCATGGGGTCGCTAAGAGTCGGACATGACTGAGCAACTTCACTTTCACTTTTCACTTTCATGCATTGGAGAAGGCAATGGCACCCCACTCCACTGCTGCCCAGAAAATCCCATGGGTGGAGAAGCCTGGTAGGCTGCAGTCCATGGGGTCGCTAAGAGTCGGACATGACTGAGCAACTTCACTTTCACTTTTCACTTTCATGCATTGGAGAAGGAAATGGCAACCCACTCCAATGTTCTTGCCTGGAGAATCCGATGGACAGAGATTATCTGTCCTGAACAATTATACTACATAGTCCCAGAGTCTGGGAAGTCAAACTCACAAATACATAATCATACAACCATGTCGGTAAAGTGATTAAATGTGAGAATACAAATCACTTCACTCCTTTTGGAGAAAAATCTGTCAACAATCCCCAAATCTGAAACTAACAACCCCTCTTTTAATCAAATAATCAATCATGAGAAAAAAAAATGTTATCTGGGACTTTCCTGGTGGTCCAGTGGCTAAGACTCCACATTTCCAGTGCAAGGGGCCTGGGTTCAATCCCTGGTCAGGGAATTAGATCCCATTTGCCACAACTAAGAGTTTGCACACTGCAACTGAAGATCCCATATGCCATGAGGAAGATCAAAGACCCCACGTACTGCAACTAAGACTGCTGCTGCTGCTGCTGCTAAGTCGCTTCAGTCGTGTCCGACTCCGTGCGAACCCATAGACGGAAGCCCACCAGGCTCCCCCGTCCCTGGGATTCTCCAGGCAAGAACACTGGAGTGGGTTGCCATTTCCTGCTCCAATGCAGGAAAGCAGAAAAATGAAAGTGAAGTTGCTCAGTTGTGTCCGACTCTTAGCGACCCCATGGACTGCAGCCTACCAGGCTCCTCCGCCCATGGGATTTTCCAGGCAAGATTACTGGAGTGGGGTGCCATTGCCTTCTCTTGCAACTAAGACTGGGCACAGCCAAATAAATACATGAATGAATATTTTTAAAGATATAAAATAAAAATAAAGTTTAAAAAAGTGTTGTCTTAAGGATGTTTATCATGGAATGGTTTCTAACAGAAAGATGTGGAAACAATGAAAAAGTCCCCAGAAGGGAATGACTGAAGTGTAGGAGAAGTGATGTGGAGGCAGAAGTTACAGAAGATCAAGCTGGATGTGACTGATTTTTCTCAAAGGCAATATCATTTGCTTAGAGTCTGGGGACATGGAGAAAGGGTCAAGTGAGAGGAGTCTTGAGTACGACGCTTTGGAAAAGCTGTTGTGGGAAATGAGAGTGAAGGTAACCCAGGAGAAATGAAAAGATTGAGAGATGATGGAGATAGCCAAGCTGCGATGAAGACCATGAAAGTGAGGACAACCCGCATAGCTGTGTAGTTCACGTGATAGGGTTCTGGCGCCACCATAAGAAAGGGGGGTAGAGATCCAGACAGGGCTAGGGTAGTGGTGAGCATGTGTGAGGAAATACCAAGTGATGGGAGCAAGTGATTCAAATGACCTCTCATGTGGTCCTGGCTGGGAAGCTAAGAAGAAAGGCCAGGAAAGGGCTGCAGAGAATATGCAGAGATGAGGCACTAAAGGACACTATAGTATCATCCTAGAGGATGGGATGATCATGTGTATGATAGCAGAAGTCAAGCAATTCCAGGTATCAACATCTAGGAATGTATCCTGTAAATAACTGAAGAGAAGCCTCTAGAATAAGAAGATCTGGAAATTGGAAGGAGTACGTTTAGTCATTGACAAAGGCATTGAAAGCTCTAGGGATAATGACTGGAGCCTCAATAGATACAAGGTAGTTAGCCAAGTGCCAAGTTGTTGAGAACACATGGAGTTAACGATACTTTGTGCCAGTTATTTTGGATATATTCTCTCATTTTATGGTCCTAATCATCAGTTGTAGAGGTAAGGACAGACAGATGAAATGACTAGACTTGGAAAGTTCAAGGTCAGTGTCAAAGTCTTGAGTTGTTCATTTGACTATCAGCGAATCTAAATAGAGAATACAGGTTTATCAGGGAAGGGTCTGATTTTGAACATCTTGAGTTAGTTGTGAGATGTAGAGATGTAGGGCTAGGCTCAACATAAAGACTGGGGTTGAGGAATTCCTTGGTGGCCCAGAGGTTAAGAATCTGCCTGCCAATGCAGGAAACAAAGATTAGATCCCTGGTCTGCGAAGATGCCACATGCTGTGAGGCAACAGAGCCTGTATGCCATGGCTACTAAACCTACACTCTAGAGCCCACGCCCTAGAATCTGTGCTCTGCAACAGGAGAAGCCACGGCAATGAGAAGCCTATGCACCTCGACTAGTGAGTAATCCCCACTTGCAGCAACTAGAGAAAGCCCTCACACAGCAACGAAGACCTAGTGCAACAAAAAATTTATCTTTTAAAAACTCTATTAAAAAATTGGGGTTGAAGATATGGATTTCTATGTTAAAAGCATTGAGTTGATAACTGAGAATAGAATGGAATGGAACAGAATGGAAAAGGGGAGAGAGCTTTGGTGTGTGCTCACATTTAGAAGGTGGGAAATAAGAGGAGGCAACAATTTTTAAAATGTAGGTAGCATATTGTAACAAATGGCCATGAATTCTTTGCAGCTCCTCCCTTCAAGAGATGAGGCTTATTTCTCTACCCTTTGACTTATTTTGGCCAGTAACAGTGTGGCAAAGTGATGCTGTACAAGTTCTAAACCTAGGCCCAAGAGACCTTACAGCTTCTTTTCTCTCACTGGGAACCCTTCTAGTAGTATGTAAGGAAACCTGAGTTAGCCTGCTTGAAGGAGAGAGGCCCCAGATGGACTAGCCTTAATAGCTGAGGCACCAAACATGTGAGCCAGTGTAGCCAAAAAAAGCTGAGTTTGGCCCGGACCACAAAAACTACCCAACTGCAAAGCCCAAACTGCTGATTCACAAAATCTTGAGCTAACTCAAACAGTTATTATCCTAAGCCATTAAGTTTAGGAGTGATATGTTACGCAGCAATGGATAACTGATACATAAATGGCCTCAGAAGCCAAGGGGAGGGAATTCCCTGTGGTCCAGTAAGGTTAGGGCTCAGCACTTCCCCAGTTGTGGACCCAGGTTTAATCCCTGGTCAGGGAACTTAGATACAGCAAGCTGCATGGACATGGTAAAAAAAAAAAAAAAAATCCAAAAACAAAACCAAACAAAAAAGAAGAAGAAGCAAAGGGGAAAATAGCTTATATGAATAGGTTACACACAGCACAGAGGTCAACTTCAATGGGAATGTGATGGAGAGTACCTTCCCAGGTTCAAAGATGTGGTGGGGACAGAGGCTAGAACAGGGTTGGAAAGTGAGGGTTAACTGTTAGCAGTGGTTTTCTCCTAGGAGTTGGGGGTGGGGGGCTACAGAATCACTGAACTTCACTTTTAATATCTATGCACTATCTGTGTTTGTTGATTGTGTAATCTTTTTAACAGCTTTTTTGAGGATTGCATAACTTTTTTGAATAATTCAATTCTTATGTTTTGAAAACTAAGTAGTAACTAGAAAATGGAAATGGGTGGTATATATCAGTGGTTTCAGCTGTCCCAGAATCATCTGGGAAGGTTTACCCAAGTATTGATTCCAAGGGCCCATACTTGGACGTTCAGATTCAGTTTCTTTGGAAAAGGGCCAGGGAACCTGTTTTTCTTCACTCAGCTCCCCAGGTGTCAAGGTTGTCAGAGTGAGAAGAAAAGAGTTCTGAGGACAGAATTCCTGGAAATATCTTAATGTGGGGGGCTTATAAAGGAGAATAATGATTTTCAAATAGTTTCTGTGGAAAACCAGGGCTCCCAAGAGACATTTACAATACATGCGTGCTCAGTCGCTTCATTCACGTCCAACTCATTGCGACCAGGGATTGAGCCTGCATCTGTCTCCTGCACGGGCAGGCGGTTTCTTTACCACTAGCGCCGCCTGGGAAGCCCACAGGAGACGTTTACAATATTTATTAATAAAACAGAAATGAAAGTTGCTTAGTTGCGTCCAACTCTTGGCGACTCCATGGGGTGTAGCCCAACAGGCTCCTCTGTCCATGGGATTCTCCAGGCAAGAATACTGGAGTGGGTTGCCATTTCCTTCTCCAGGGGATCTTCCTGACCCACAGATCAAACCTGGGTCTCCTATATTGCAGGTAGATTCTTTACCATTTGAGCTACAGGGGTTCCCAGCAATAGGTTCCACTTTTTACTATGTACCAGGCAGAATGCTAAGGCCTTTATATTTATTAATCCATCTAGTGCATGATATTTCTCCATTTTACAGATGAAGGAACAAGTTCAGAGAGGAAAAATAATGTGTTTAAGCTTAGCTAGGTAGAGTCAGAATTTGAATTCAGGCTGTGTAATTCTAGAGACTTGCTGCTTTTGTTTGTTTGTTTATGCAGGGGGAAAAAAGTTTAGTTACTATATAGAATTAATTTAATTTAAATATTTCCTCCCATATATGTATTAGACCTTTGGTATAATGCTACTCCCTGGAGAAGGCAATGGCACCCCACTCCAGTATTCTTGCCTGGAGAATCCCATGGACGGAGGAGCCTGGTGGGCTGCAGTCCGTGGGTCGCAAAGAGTCGGACATGACTGAGCGACTTCACTTTCACTTTCACATAATGCTACTGTGCATTTCTTTCTTTCTTTTTTTACCCCAAATCAAACAGACAATCTTCTTAATTTCTTATACAACAGACAGTAACATCAGCTTTTTTTTTAAACACAAATCTCAGGTCATTTGAAAGGCCAATTAGATCCAAGGAAGAAAGACAATAAACAGTTGAATTAATCAATAGGCACTACAACACCACCTAAAACCTACTACCGTGGTGGTGGTAGTGGGCTAAGGGAGATTAAGCTACAAATAATCTCATGTTAATGTTACAGATTATATAGCAGGAGTTTGAGCTTGCTTTCCAGAAGACTATGGTACAATCACATGGCACCAAGGGATATTTGGCCGGGGAAAGAAGTTCAGGCCAAACGAAAAGGAAAAGGGACAAAAGAGAATCCAAGTGACAGAATCCAAGCAAAGGGTGATGGATCATGCTTTTTCGTGCACATGCATTTTATTTCTCTGAGAATCTAAACAGTGAGCTTAAGTCGGGGAAGGAAGTAACGTACTTTTTTATATCCTTATCTCCAGGGCCCTTAGTTTGCACTCAATACATGTTTGTTGATTAAGTGAATGAACGTGTGGTTTGGGATCTGAAAGTTTTGCTATTTTAAGGTTAATATTTCAATCATTTTAGAGTTCCTCTCCATAGACAGCACTGCTTTTCAAAAGAGCAAGTTCACTGGAATTGTGAGGCAGACTGCAGGCTGATTACTAGGGCTGTGCAATGAAGGGCGGACGAGGAAACGGCATCAAACCGATCCTTTTCAAAGGAGGCAATGAAAGCCAGGAGAGGGGCGACCCAGGTGCGCCTGTCCTGCGGAGGGAGACAAGACAGGTTTGACGAGGTTTACAGGCTGAACGGAGGGGACCAGTAAAGAGGGAAAGATGAAGATTGATGGGGTCAGTGGGAGGTGAGACCCAGGAGGGAGGGAAGGAGGGGTCCCAGGGGAATTAGCCTGAGGCAGGAGGGACACCTGTTCCTTTGAATCTTTGAACACAGGGCTGTCAGAGATGCAGGAAGGTTTTAAGCAGAGGAGAGAGGAGGAAGGCAGGAAGCAAGACTTCAGGGAGATGAGAGCAGCCTGGCTACTGAAGTTTCTCTTCCAGGCCTCACCATAAGGGCCACTACTGCTGCTGCTGCTAAGTCGCTTCAGTCGTGTCCGACTCTGTGCGACCCCATAGACGGCAGCCCATCAAGCTCCACCGTCCCTGGGATTTTCCAGGCAAGAGTACTGGAGTGGGGTGCCATTGCCTTCTCCGATAAGGGGCACGGATCAAAGCAATTAACTTCAGCTTTCTGGAGACTGACAACGGGTTATGAACTTTAACAAAAGCAACATAAAAAATCCATTTACCACCATCATGACTTCATTAAAAAGAGGGGTGACATTTAACACACCAAAAAAGGTAGAAAGAACCAAATCTCAGAATAAATGTACTCTGCTTTATGACCGACTCATTCCGTTGCTTATTTTTCTCATTTCTTCAGAAGGATGGCTGATCCTTCCTGCCGGACCAGTGCGTGGGGAGCGCGGCTTCAAACCGCCCACGCCGGCAGCCGCTTTGCATCCTCGCGGGGAGGATACTGAGCCTGGCAACCCGGCGGGCGCGGGTGCCTCTTCTGGGGCCCCGACAGCCGGCCTCGGGCTGCCACCTCTATCCGCCCAGCAGGCAGCGACTAGCGGGTCCCCGACAGTGACCCGGGGCACTCCGCCCTGGGCTAGCCCTGTCCCCGCCGAGGCCCTGCGGGGCGCAGACCCAGGCGGCGACTGCAGTGCCAAGGGGGGCGCGGCCCGTACTCGAGGGGCGCCCCTTCTCGCCCCATGCACCGCGGGCCCGCCCCGCCCCGCAGTCCCTGGAAGCTCTTTTGCGCTGTTTCAGCGCGGATCGGCCCCCGCAGGGCAGCTGGGGTGGGGTGGGGGAGGGGTGGGAGGTGAGTGCCAACTCGCGGGTCCCAGTGCCCCGGTGCCCTCCTCCGACAGTTCTGCCCCGCATGTGTGAGGACACTCTCGCTCGGCTCCGGGTTCGGATAGCGGAGGCTCTCCGTTCAACCGTCCCGGATACTCAAGCGTCCGAGTGCACCCTGATTGCGGGGTTGGGGGGGCGGTGGTCTGGACGATCGCACCCGCTCTCACCCCGCGAGGACCGGCTTCTCCCGCAAAAGTGCGAGCTTCGTAGAGCGCCCACTCAGGGCAGCCCGGAGGGTCCTTGCGATGCCCATCCTCCAGGCGCCCGCCCTACCTGTCGTAGCTCCAGCGGCTGTAGGACAGGGTCCGGTGGCTGCTGACTCCCTCCATCTCCGTCTCCCGACTCTGCTTCGGACTACGCTGGCGGCGGTGGTGGCGGCGGCGGCGCCGTGGGGATCCGAGCTCGCCTGCTTGCAGCGGGCCGGGCCAGGGCGCGGGCGGAGGACTGTACCATTCGCCCCCCCTCCGGGGGGTGACCCCCCCCTCCGGCTCTGCCAATGGCGGGGACGCGCGGGCTGCGGGGACCCGGGCCCGCAGGGGCCCCTCCCCCGCGCTCGAGTCCCGCGGGGGCGCGGCTGCTGCAGCCAGAACTGCTTATTTATTTATTTCCGATGTGTGCTCTACGTCGCCATAGCAACCGTTCCATCTTTTCCGGAGTCACAAGGGCACCGCTGTTTTCAAACCTTCCCGGGACAGGGACTACTTAGAGGTTTTCCCTTCTTATGCGGGCATAGGAGGCCGGGATGAACACCGGATAACACAGACCACCCTGGACAGATATCCCCCCATCGCCCTCCTTCTGCGTGGATCTTTATCCATTAAACCTGTCACGATCTATTGCCTCCCTTCTCAGGAAAGGGAATACCTATCTCAGAATTTCAAAGATTCCCGCCGTGTCCCCGCTCCCATGCCTTCAGCAGGGAAAACCTTTAATCACTGGAGTGCCCCCTCCCCTAAAACTGTCGCAACTCAGCCTCCTCCTTACCCGAGAGAAAATCCACTTCTTCCTCCCTCTAACCCAGCCAGATTCCCTTGACATATTGTGTCCCCCTTGGGCTCGGAAGACCAAGTTCTGTAAACACTCCTACTTCAGGGCCATCGCTTTCTGTTTATTTTCCTTTATGCTTTCCCTCCATTACCACTCAAACTCCTTTGGGAAAAAAAACCCAGGTATATTGGCTTAACTTCGTCTACACCTGGCTGAGGGTGGCCCAAGGACGAGTGTCTACGGGAGAGGAGCCCGTTGGGTGGGGCAGGCTGGGTGCAGAAAGCCGACCGCGCAGTGGTTCTGCCCCGCCCCTCCTTCCATTCCCTTCCCCCACCCCGGGCTCCTGGCTTGGGGATTTACAGGTATAATCTTCTTGAAGAGGTCGTGGAAGCCTAAGAAGGCCCTTCCAGTGCCTCAGCTGTGGGGAAAGCTGCGCTAACAGGCTGAGGCAGGGTCCGGGTGGAGGTGTCAAGGTTCCCTAGAGGTGGAGTGCTGCCTTAGGGCCCAACCTATCCTAATCCAAGGATCGGGGTCAACTCCCTTGAAACTAGCCTTGCCTGTTAACCTCCTGGATCACAGGGCTTGCCACTAGCAGCTCACCTGTTGCATCCAGCTCACAAACGTATTTTCATTTGTCCTGAGCAGGTTTTTCTTTTTCTTTTTTTCCCAGTAACTAAGCAGACAACACTGGAGAAGGAAATGGCAACCCACTCCAGTATTCTTGTCTGGAGAATCCCAAGGACAGAGGAGCCTGGTGGGCTACAGTCCACAGGGTCACAAAGAGTCAGACACGACTGAAACGCCTTAGTACACATATATCAAGGTTTTATTTTCATTCCAAAGAGCCAGGTGTTGACCATCACATCACTGGGGGCACTTCCTTAATAAATCACTTGTGCTTCAGAGTCTGGTTCTGGAGAACCCAGCCTTAGAAAGGGACTATGTTGGCAGTTTATTGAGTGACAGGGGTTTGGGAGGTAGGATTTATTATATGAGACCAGAGAATGCACTATCTTATCTCTTCTAGCTCTAAATGTGGACTAAAGCAAGAAAGGCATCTTTAGCAGGTTCAAGCTGAGGTCCCAGCTGCCGAGTCTTGGGTTCAATGACCCAAAACTCCGACAGTGCCAGAGGCCTCTGTTTTAGATGAGGACACTGAGTGAGTCTGTGGAAAGTTCCAATAGGAGATCTTTTAGGTCTGAGAGCTAAGCCATGCCTTCGGCAACACAGAATTACTCATTTGAAAAAGCAGCCCATGATGTGCTACAGGCCTGGGTAGCCTGTAGACTTGAAAATGGGATATCAAGACACCATGACCAGAAACGCCCATTGTAGTCTGGGTTAGCAGTCATTAAGTTGGCCCAGTCATTAGCGGGGTGATTATGTTCACTAGTCTTAAATGGACGATTCATTGTATGATGACAGTGGTACTTTTGGGTCAGTTCAGAGAGTACAAGGATGCTGCATGGAAAGGAAAGGTGGTTTAGACTCCATGTCATCCCCCTACTGCACTAACCTACTCTCTCAGCTCACATTCACACCTGGGGGTGTGTGTGTGGGGGGGTGTTTCTGACTGCTATAGCTATAGGAGGACAAAAATTTGAGCCCCGGCCTATGGATGGGTTGGCTTCATACGATGTGCAAAATAAAAATGAATTGCGGCAATATCACACACCCACTCAGGAGGAGTGCTAAATGTGAGTGGTGAGGGAAATCCTTCTCGTGGGCAGTACACTTGGCCATCGGCTTTGCAGGTAGGGAGGCACGGCCTGAGGGGAGAATACACATGGACTCTGGGCAGTGGGGAGTAACTCAACTGGGTGGTCAGAGGCCTGGATGAAGCAAGACTGGAATCCTGGAGAAGGAAGTCTGGGAAAAAGGGGTGTGGATGGACTAACAGGAGCGGCTTCAGACTGGGCAGATTTTTGAATCTCAGTGCTCATCAGAAAGCGTCTGTTGCAGAGGAGGGGCCTTCAACAACCAGGTGCTCAGAATGATGTGTCTGGTGGGTATCAGTTTCTATCCTCGACTAAGAGTTTGGGCCCACGAACGGAGTGGGAAGGTGACAGAGATGGAAGCTCGGCAGAGGCCCAAAGACAGGGCTTCCTCTCAGTGAGGCAGATTTCTGTACTGCTGCTGCTGAATGCTCATTGCAGAGGCTGGCTCCTCATTATGCTGTCGTTTCTTGAGACTGCCCCAACTCCAGGGAAGTTGATTGCATCAGACTCCCTCCACCCTGCAGAGGGCAGCAGGGTGTCATTACTGGAACTGAAAGCTTTTCTGAATATGGACTCATCTTCCCTGCTGTAGTCTTTTCTCCAGTGATTTACAGAATGTTTACTATCAACCCAGGATCCTGTAGAGTGAAATCTCAGTTGAAGGGTGTGTTTTATGGTGAAGGATTGTGACAATGGTTCTGTACAACAATGGGTCTTACCATATTCTTCATCACCTGGAAGCCAAGGGTGGAAAATGGGAATGCCCTTTCAAAGACTTCACCTAGGAGCCAGCTTTGGGATGACAACCGTGGATGAGGTCACTCACTGTCTTCCAGGATGTAGTACATGTATTAAGCTACTGGCTGATAAACAGCGCTGCGTCCCTGGTAGTTAGAACACACAGGGCCAAGCAGTCAAGGGGTGAAGTAGAATTGACCCCTTTCATCATCACCCTGGGGACGTCCTTGCAGGAACTATGTTCTCCATTTCTGTGACTGGTTCTGGTCCTTGAGGGGACGTCTTCCACTGGTTAACATGGAAAGTTCTCCATTTGGGGCTCTCCGTGCCAGTGAACCATCAGGTAAAAAAGAATTGCTATATTTGAGGGCGTGACAACCCCTGACTGTCCAGAAGAGAGAGGTAAGGATAGTCTGTCTGATGGGGTCAAGGAGGGGTCATCTGACACCTGGGTGCTGGAGGGGCTCTTGGTGCTTTCAGGCCTGGTGATGGCAGCGGCTAGGCAACCACAGCCAGCACCACCTGATGACGGCAAAGCCAAAGGCTCACACCCTCAGGACTAGCAATCAGACCACCTTTGGCAGCTGGGTTGTGGGGAAAGAGATGATAAATATTAATAGTGGCTTAGGAGCAACCACAGCAGGGGAACTACACTTACTACACTTTATTCTACAGTCCAGTGGTTAAGACTCCATGCTTCCAATATAGGGGGAGTGGGTTCGATCCCTGGTCAGGGAACTAAGATCCCATGTGCTGTGTAGCACAGCCAAAAGAAAAAAAAAAGTCAACGACAGAGTGGACTGACTTCTTGTGGGTCATGAGCAGATCTGAGCAGTGTAAAGGGTGTATCTTCACAGACACTTTTGGTTCCCTGTGCCATAGCCCATATCTCCCTGACTTCAGCACAGCTGTGGTGGACAGCTCTTCGCACAGTGCTTGCATCCCACTTCAAACTCTCCTGATTAGCTGGAAAAGTATGCTCAGTCCACCTGTGCAAGCAGCCTGCAAGTATGAGGAAGTTAATCTCCTAAGAAATTCTTCAACCAATGGGAGAACTGGTTAAATGTCCCAGCTTTCAAGTCTTTCTGCAGGATAATTCTCAGTGAGATGGAAATGACCAGCTTAACACCATAGATTGTATTTCTTCCCCTCCTTGTCTCCATTCACTTGTTTCTTGGAGGATATTATTGGTTGATTGTGCCCTCCTCTTCCCCAAAGATATGTTGAGGTCCTAAGCCCTGGTATCTGCAAATGTGACCTTATTTGGCAACAGAACCTTTGAAGATGTCATCAAATTAAGATGAGGTCAGTAGGGTAAGACCTAATCCAGTATGATTGGTGTCCTTACAAGAGGGATATATGGACACAGGCCACAAGGAGAATGCCGTATGACAACAGAGGCAGAGACTGAAGTGCTGCAGCTACAAACCAAGGGACAGCTGGGCCTACCAGAAGCTGGAAAAGGCGAGGACGGAACCTCTTCCAGAGGCTGCAGAGGGAGCATAACCCTATAAACCCCCTTGACTTCAGACTTCCAGCCTCCAGAACTGCGAGTAAGACAGCAAGTTTGTGGTACTTTTTAAATGACAACTCTCAGGACTCTAAAACAGATCGCCTTCCCCATCAGCTACCTTCCCCCCCAAGTCCTTGCCACACATTTTACTTTCAGAGGACTCAAACCAAGTAGGTCCCTTCTCCAGCTGCATTTTAGGTCAAAATTTGGGGTTTCTCAGCTACCCCTTACCTCGATCCATCTCTCACACCCCCATCAGCTGAGTAGTCTTACCTGGGACTGTTTGGATGTGACCCTGCCTCACACCATCTTCTTCCAACCTCCAGAGTTTGGAGAGGGCCCCTCAACCACCTGCCCCAAACTCTAGTTAAACATACTGACAGGCTGGGCTCTTTCATAGGATGCCCGGGACTACTCACGAGCTTTGGTACCACTCATTACCCTGGATGGAAAGCCCTAGGAACCTCATTTTGATAATCAAGGCCTGGATGAGAGTTCCTCCTGAAAAGTGGAAGCTGTAAGATTTTTGTATAGAGGGTCTTGTAGATTACAATCTGATGGGAATGAAAGTGGGCCCTAGATTTACGAAGAGAAGCATCTCCAGGAGATTTGTTCACCTATTTTGTACCAAGCTAGCCTCTCCAAAGTAGAAGATGCTTTTTCTTTATCAGCCCTTGGAAAACCTACTCAGAAACTGTAAACTGGCAACCAAAAGACTTCAGTTGGTGCCAGGGCACCCTCTGGTGGCCATGACTCAAAGCCTCAGCTTTACAGCAGTGTTCCTCATGGGACTAAGTGGTCCGTTATCATGGACATAGAGGCTGTTACAAAACTGATGGTCATCATCACGAGACAGAAACATCAGCACAGGACTAGCAGCCTGAATGAGGCAGAAGATGGATCAAGATGGACCAGACAGACCATCATGGAACAAACGGACCTAATCATAGGCTAGATCAGCACCAAATGCAACTGTTTTCCCTTCTGTGAGACATCACTGGGGAAAAGGGGGACAAAGCAGGATTTTATTAGCCCTCTATGAGCTTGAATGGATTCCTAGACATTAGTGAGTGTAAAAGCAACTCAGTTCCAGCAGCTGGACCCTGTTTGAACATTCCTGGCAATGCTGACCATGGCTAGTATGTGGGAGAAATGCTGATTTCATCAGATAAGACTGAAGTCGCAGCCACAGCAGGGCTTGCTGGAGCACAGCCTGGCCATTGCTAGAAGTTCTGTGGATGCTGGAAGGTGAAATGGTCTTTCTGCCTAGAACAGGCTGAGCAGAGCCAAACAAGATGCCACCCCCTGCTGAAGCCTTGCCTCAGACTCCCCGCCTTAGGAGGTGGGGGGACTCAGTGGATCTGTTCAATCCTTCTTGGCCAAAGAATCCAGTAAGACCCTGTGCCTGCTTCCCTCACCAGTGATTATGGGCCATGTTCTTCACAGGATCCAGAACTTTCTGGTCCTTGCCAAAGACCTCTTTGTAAAGGCCTCCCAGTACTTCCCTGGTCCAGCTTTTCCCAGGGACAAAGCTCTAAAGTCATTCCCTCTCTAGGGACTCCAGCAGAGCCCAAGGCCTTACTTATAGCCAAGCAGCCCACAGGCTCAATTGAGAAGGCAGGCTGGAGTCAGGAACAGGGAACTGTGTGCAGATTTCCATGTCCCTCCCATACTCTCCAAAACTACTTTTTTTTTTCACAAGGACTCTGGTTTGGGCTGACGGAGGAGAGGTTTATGGTTATTACCGACTCAGAGAGGGCAGAGGCTGGGGTCATATGGTCTCTGGTCCCCTCAGCCTCTCCCTCCCTCCACAGTGGAGAGAGGGCAATTGGAAGCTGTGATTTATTCTCACAAAGGTCTCTTCCCCTTGCAAAGGCTGGGCGGTGCTGTGTGGACTTCCTCGGTGACATGTGTCACAGAGTACAGGACACAGATTACCCCAAAGAAATGTAAAGCCAGATATTCATATCTGCACACAGTTGTTCACCAAGGAATGTTAGCACAAGACTGGAAATAACCCACATGTCCAACGTTACAAAATTATTTAGTCTGTCCACATTTCATAAAATTTAGTTGAAATTTCAAAAAATTGACTCCTGATTCAAAGAACTTGAGATTCTGGGAGGATCTGAGGAAGCAGGTGTCCCCAGAGAGGACAGGTAACAGAAACTGTTGTGGCTTTTATGGCAACTCTATTTTTACCTCTAGGCTGCTACATCCTTGGAAATACAACTCCCTATACACAGACCATTATAAAACTGAGTAATATTTTGATCTTTATCCCACTTTCTTCAAAGCACTTCCTCTTCTGTGCCCAGTCAATTCCTAGTGTTTTTCAAGACTGAAGTCCCTCTCTAGCTTTCAGGCAGATTTAAGCCTGCCCTCTACTGTCTTCCCAAGACTTATTCCTATCTTTTTATAGCAATTAATCCATTTTGTCCTATTTATTTTTGTCTCTCCACTTGAAGACTGAAACTCGGGCCAGGGGGTAGAGAACATGGTTCACCGACTTCTGTGTCCCCAGCTTCTGATACTGTCTGGCACACGGAAACATCACTAAATACCGATACTTGTAGGGCGAGTTAAACAAATGACCTCCCTCGTGTGCTCCCTCCCTCTGGCCCTTCTCCAAAGGATCCCAATGCCCCTGATGAACTTACTATGTCCAGTGTGTCTCGAGGTAATTATCTTACAAGCCATCCATTCATTTATTCATGTCACACACATTTACTGAGAACACACATTTTCTGGTATCTAACAGCCAACAGAACAGACAGTCTTGGCCCTCACAGAGCTTATGTTCTAACAGAGGGTAAACAGACAAGTCCAAAATGGTGAGACAGATGCTGAATAGGAGACAGTTGTGGGATCATGGCATGGGAGCACTTTCCAAGAGGAGGCAGCATCTAGACTAACCTAGAGCAGCAGTACTAAGCCAGCCAGAGGTGCTGTATTCCAGGCAGAGGGCAGAGCAAAGGGAGTCCAGCCTGTGAGTTTATGGACAAAGCCGAAGAGCCAGGCAAGGCCGTGCTGAGCCTACAGACTATGGCACAAGTGTGACTTCACCCTGGCAGTAGACACCTATGAACTTCATCAGCAGTTTGTCCTGGTTGGATTTATAAGAGCAGTGTGGCTGCTTTGAGAATGGATGGAAGAGGGGGAACAGGTCAGCTGTCTACTCCACACTACCACATCAAACACTTCTATGACCGGAAGTGCAGCTGATTTCCTCACATCAAGCGATGCCCAGACACCAGCTGAGTGTTCTCCAACCTAACTCAATTCTGACATCAACTGCCTAGTCAGCACCAGATCCTAAGGCCAAAGTCTCAGTCCCACAAGACCGCCTCCCCTCCATATTCCCCTCCCACCTCCATTTCAGATACCAATCACAAGTCCAGGTTGACACCAGAGCTTCTTGTCCACTGGCTATGAACTGGAGGTTCCCACAACTGCCTCCTCAGATCCAGTCAACTTGCTGGAGCAGCTCACAGAACTCAGGAAGTCTACCTACCATTACTGCTTTGTTACAAGACATTAAAGGATGTGACTCAATGGCAGATGAAGAGGCACAGGGTGAAGTCTGGAGGGTCTAGAGCAGAGGTCCCTATCCCTGTGAACTTTATGTGCCCTGTCTTCCTGGTATGTGTCTTGTTGCTGGACACGTGCCTGTTCACCAATCCAGCTCCCCAAACTTTGGGCTTTCAATGGAGGACTCATCACATAGTCACAAGTGATTAAATCAGTGGTCATTGATTGATCCAAACTTCAGCCCCTCTCCCCTCCCTGAGCTGAATGTTCTAAGCTCCAATCACATGGTTGATTTACCTGGCAACCAGCCCCCATCCTGTGGTGATCCAGATGCTATACAAACATCGCTCCATTAGCATAAACTCAGGTGCAGTTGAAAGAAGTTGGTTAGGGATAAGATTCTCTCTTTATAGGTCTTATTACTTAGGAAATTCCAAAGGGTTTAAGAACTGCATGCCAGGAATCTAGGAACGTGGATGGAAAAATTTATTTCTTATTGTATCACAGAGGGCAAGAGGGATGGCTGAGTTGTGATGAACTGTTTGAGGCATGATGGTGGGTGGGGGAATTAAGGATTCACCCAGGGTTTCTGGGCTTTGACAACTGCATACATGGTTGTGTTATTCCCTGAGGAAGTGATTTGCTGGGGAGGAAGACAGTCAACTGAATACGAAACATGCTGAATTTAAGATGCTTCTGAGACATCCAGGTGAGAGACATGGTATTTCTGGAATCAGGAAACCAGTTCTGAATTTCAGCCAGAGTTGGAGCCTAGGCATCATTAACACAGAGGGAGTAATCAGCCCCAAGCTTCTCTCAGCTCCTCCAGGCAGAGGGCTCAAGATGGAAGCCTGGGGAATGGAGCTTGTTGGGGGTGGGATGGGATGGCGGATATCAGAGGAGGAAGGACCAGTGTGTAAGAGTGTTGGGAGAAAATCAGGAAGTGTGGTATCACAGGACTCAAGTAACACATGATGTCACACCCAGACACAATGCAGTGTTTTCAGCAAAGGCACAACCACATACAAAGAGAATGTGTGAAAACACATTTCATAGAAAAAACAAATGTGCACATATAGGCAAAGGCTAGGGAAAAAAAAATTGAGCATCCTTGTAGGCACAGAGGACTGTTCGTGTCTTATAAACAACTCTGTGGCCAGGGTGGGCAACAACAGAGCAACGCTGAGTGACAGTCTTTCTCTAAGCCTTTGCACATACTGTTTTTTGTCTAGAATACCCTATTTTCCTTTCTTTTCTTTTTCAATCTGCCTCTTTCTCATTCTTCAAGTCCAGCTTAGATTTCATTTTCTAACTGGAAGTCTTCCATGACCTGTAACATCTTATGATTCCCAAAGTGATGGGCTCTTTGTCCCCTCTGCAGGTTCTAAGCAGGCACCAGGACCTCTTGCTTAGCACACTTAGCATTTGATAAGTATTACATGAGCCAACATGTAACTTGAATTCTTCAGCCTTTCCTCAAAACATCTGGTGTGGCCCCAGTTTACAAAATAAGTCACATTTATTTGCATTTAAGACTTCACCATTTGGTAAACTACCCTGTAACCCTACCTCTGCATCCTCAGCTTCCGCCACCCTCGAGCAGCCAGGGTTTTCATGTATCACCAGCCCTTCTATACCTTTATCAGAAACCAGGCAACATCCCAAACTGCTCCCATCTCTCACCATCCAAGTGTCAACCAGACTTCAGGTCCTCCTTGGATCTGCCTCCTGAACCCAAGTCTCTGTCACCATCCCCAAGGCCCGGCCTGAACCTCTCATCATCTCTTGACAATCACAGTGACCCTCTGCCTCTCTCTCTGCCTACTGTTTTTCTCCCTTTCCCTCCTTCCTCTACCCAGTACCCAGTAATCTTCCTGAAATCCAAATCTAATTATCCAATGCCTTCCCACAATTTCCAGGATAAAAATCCAACCTCCACAGGTTGTGGGCCCTTGTGGTCTGGCTCCTGCCTTCTTAGATTCTAAACAGGTTAAGCAATTTTCCATGTACTTCCTCTGTCCCAGTCACCCCTTCCGGATTTCCTGGTTAAAAAAAAAAAAACATCAGCTCAGATATCATGTCTTACATAGACTCCGACAGACTCTGGTCAGCCCTTATGTTTCCGTTATGTTGTATTTTTGCTTTATGAGAGCAATTATTTCACTGGGCCACTAAACTATGAAGCAGACAGTGGACCAAGAAAAAAATCCAGAGCTGGATTCAGGCCACTCACACACGACCAGCTTCCACCAAAGTACTCACTTCCTAGTTCCTGGGTGAGCTCCAGAACTGCCTTTTCTCTTCCACCCAGAGGGAAACTCACATTAGATGGAATTCACTTAACAAAAGGTAGTCTATGTTTATTTAGAGTCACAAGCAGTTGATTGACTCAGTGTGACTCAGACCACAAAGACACCATTTCTCCTTCACTCCATTCTGGGTCCTGGGCTTGGCTGGGGCCCAGCGTGGCAGGAGGGCTGCCTGAGGCCCCTTCACAGGTTCACAAGCTTCTCATTGAGGGCAATTTGTGACTGTGTGAGGTTGGCCAGATAGGTCACCATCAACAGGTCCTAGAAGAGAAGGAATCCAGGATGAGTGTGGGGCTGGGTAGAGAGTAAGCAGAAAGGCTAGCCAGCTGTATGATGGACACTGAGGGTAAGGCAGTCCTGGGCAAATGAAAGCTGGGAGAGGCTGGTCATGAGGAGGAGGAAGACAAAAAGGAAATGCCTGAGAACACCTTCTCATCTCTGATACACCTGAACCATGGGAAGCACAGAAACGGCAGGAGGAGAATCTGAGCACCTGTGCTTTCTTCCTCACAGCTGGGACTGCAAGGGGGCCAAAGGTGCTGCCCTGCCTCCTCTGTCCTCTCCAGGCCACCTCCCCCACCCCCTTTCACACGTGTATGTGCTGAGGCGCAGGCTCCCAGAAGCCCAGGGAGGGCACTCACGTTGATGTTGCTGTTGAGCATGGTCTCGAAGTCCTCGGGAACTATTTTGGGTACTTGGTTAACCAGACTCATCAAGAAGCGGCCCACGGTATTGTCGGCTGACACCTTTCCAGACTGAGTACCAAAAGAGTCAATGCAGCACAGTTAATTCTTGTCTCTGAGACCGTGGCTTCGCCAGTGCAGCCCCTGCCGCCCCACAGTGGAGACCACGCCCTCCTCCTCCCGTGCTCACCAGCACGTCCTCCGCATACTGCAGCACTGTGCTGAGGGCGTCCTGGATGCGCGCGGAAGCCCCGCCCACTTGCTGCAAGTCACTGGAGAGGCCGATCACCCGGTTGGGGCTAAAACAGGTCTTCATGATCAGGTCAACTGTGGGAGCGGGTGGGGTAGAAGAGACAGAGAATTCAGCCATCCCATTAGAAAAGCGAACTCTAACTGCCTCCTTCTGGACTCAGTCAGCTTCCCCAAACTTCCCCGACTCTGCCCTTACTAGCTTTTCTTCCTTCTAAGAGAGTTCAACCCCTGCACCCAGGATGCTAATCACTGGTTTTGGTCTTATATGAATGGCCACGTAGCCTCTGGGGCTGATGATTTGCCACCTCTAACAACTTCTCAAATAATTCCTCGAGTCCCATACAAACCTTAGATCAATGGTTGCTCTTAACCCACCCAAGGTCCTCCATCCTTGTTATATAGAAATCCCCTCCCTTGAAAAATGTCCAGGACCTACAAATGGGGAGGGCACTTACCTCCAATGCGTTCAGTGTCGTAATACGTGTATTTCACTGTCAGAGGGGTGAACATCACCCCCATGGTCCTCCCAGGAACACCCATTAAAGTGCTGGGGAGACAGAAGTCAAGGTTAACAGATGGCTTTGGGGGACAGTTTCCATGTTTGGTCCCGGCTGGGAAAGCAGTCATATCAAGAGTATGGCTTCCAAGGATCTGATATGAGAAGGTTGGACCAGATGAAGCCCAGACGTCTAAAGAGAACAAGCCACTTTTTTCCCTTAGCTCTTTCCACACACCAAACTCTTGGCCTGAGAGAATGGACTCAGCATTTGGATGGGGCCTGGACCCTTTACAGAGGATTACCTCACACACTGAAATCTCAGTGAAGAGGACAGGACACTGAACATCCCTGTGGAACTGGGTGCCTAGACATCCTTCCCCACAGAAAGAAGTGACAGGACAGGTCTCTTCTGGGACCGAAAAGCACTCATCAGCACTGAAAAAAAAAAATCTATTCTGGTCCATCAAGATTAGACTGGGTGCAATAATTAATCTCAGTAAAGGTGACTGCCTTTACTTATTCAACTATCCACTTTCGTTGGATCTGCAGGAGTCTGAAATATTTGGAAAGGCTAAGAAATCAGGCAACAGCTTAGAGTTTAGTGGTACAATAACTGGCTTGTAAGAACTGACATGCACCACCTCTGTCCCACCACATAATGGTTAACCAGTCACTTCAGCGTCAGACACAGAAACAGCACAAAGTTAAGTGTTGTAAGAGACGCACTAACAGAGGGTGTCATTCCAAGGAGAAAATATAATCCTTTCAACTCCTACAGCCGCCGCTTTTCTGGCATGCCACTACAGCCTTTCCCAACATCCCCCATCACCCAGCATTCCAGCTGCCTGCAAGCTCAACGTGCCAACAGAACAATGTTACTGTCATTCAAACTGTACTATATCCAGGATTAATAGACATGTGTAAGGTAAGGACAGCCATTCTTTAATCTGTACTGCCCTGTGTTCTATGCACAGTTTTAGGAATAATGACAAAAGGGCAATTCAGAAATTCCAATGAACATGGAGAAGAATCCTGGCCAGCACACCATGTGAGGATCGGCAGTAGGAGCTGTGTATGAGTTAACTTCTAGAAAAGATGACAAGAAAGACAAGCTTGCTCAAATACCTAAAGGGCTGCCCTTGGAAACTGGCTATGAGCAATGAGCAGAAGTCTGGGCAGGCAAGGGTCAGCGAGTGGTAACTTCAGGGACAGTTTCTTTCTGAGTAAAACCTCTCCAGTGATAACTGCCGAGAGTGAGGCAGGGGCTTCCTTAGGAGGGAGCAAGTTGCACACTGAAGGATGACACCGGCATGGGGTGGAAGCGGGTGTCACCCAGGCTTAGCATGAACAAAGGAGCCTTCATGCCCTTGTGGCCCAAGCCCCTGGTCACCTGACGTAGGCCTTGATGCTCATGCGGCCGTTCTGGAGGCTGGTGTCCACCGTGAGGTGAATGGGGTTGGGGGCTTCTCGGCTATAGTACTCATGGATCAGCACTGAGTGCTCCGTGATGTCATGGCCTGTAGCGTACCTGGAAAACGGAAGACTTGTGGACTCATGTCTACATGTGACATCAATACTAAACAGGATGGAGGCATGGGTGTCTCTGGGTACCTGACACCCTTGTAGTGTTATACCCCCAGGGACAACATTGAGGGGGAAAAAAAAAAGCACGCTGATAATTTTATTAAATCAATTAAAACAAGGCTGACTTAAAAGCTCATGAAAAACTCTAAGTCACCAGCGAGGCAAAAACGACTCACTCAGAAGCTGCAGCTCAAAATGAGTATTCCTGGCCTCACAGGATCAGAAGTGCCAGCAAAATACACAGAATTCCTGGCTCCTTGAGATAACACACATTCAGTGCCCTGTCTCCAAAAGGGGAAGTACGATAGCTAGTCAGCTGGCAAAAGGTGCTGGCGATCAACCACTGAGACATTCCACCCCCGTCCCAACTCACCAGCCCAGGATGAGCTCGTTTGGAGAGACTTTCTTGTGCAACTCATACATGTTCTTAGCAAACTCCATGTCAACAGCCACCTAATAAGAAGGGCAGGAAGAAGGCTAAGAAGCCACAAGTCCTCAGCAAAATGGGTGAAGAGGACGAGGCCACTCCCAACAAAGAGAAGAGGCCCGGCAAGTGTGTCTAAATGGAACAAAGCTCTTTGAACTGCAGTTCTAGTTATGAGCATGGCACACTTGGTGTAGGAGGGCCTCACAGACAGCCTGGCAAATGAATAGCTATAGACCTTATGGGGGCCTCAAATCCCCACTCACCTCATCTTCTGACTCATTGTGTGGCACTGAAAAGCAATTGGTGACTTCCACTGAGTGCTTGTCAACGGTTCCTGTGGGAGAGAATAGTCCAAGTGTTACAAAACCTGGGCTTCCAACTGCCCCAAACGCTTTCAAGAGGTCTCCTCAAAGTCAAGGAACAACAACAAAAATCCAAACTGGGCTCATAAGCTCCCAAGTTTCAGCCATGTGCCCCAATGGAAGCTGGATTTTCCAGAGAAATGAAACTCCAGAGTTATCGCCAACTCTCTTCTTTAACGATCAGCAAACAGGGTCTATTCTTCCTTCCCAGGGCCTCCTTTTGCCTCACTTCCTGCTACCTGTCCTGCTCCAGATCTTCACTGTAAGATCTTCGTCTTTTGGCCTCTGGACTTTCTCCTTAATATAATTTCACCTGAGAGCTGCCTGGAGGATTCCAACCGTGTCTACGTAGACCACTCATGTAGTAGCCCATCCTCAGAGCACACTTTTAGGGAGCTTCCCCTGTACCTCCCTGCAGCCATATGGTCCCAGTTATAACCTTAACCCTACCATCATCCAGAAAACTTCTCCCTGTGAACCCTAAACATCACACCACAAACTTTTATTTTCCTAGTTCTGATATTTTTATTCCTGCTACATTGTTTCTTGAGCTCACTAAGACTCCCAGTCCCCGGATTGCTCCATTTTTACTCTAACCTACTAGGCCCTCCTGCTAGGCTTCCAGACTACAATGTTGCTCCCCACCAATCAGTGTCTGTTTAATCCCACTTCACTGTGGTTTCTGCCCTCTTGGCTGAAACTATATCCCCAAACCCAATTATACTTTTTATTTTTAATTGAAGTACAGTTGATTTACAATGTTACAAGTTTACAGAAAAGTGATTCAGTTATACTTGTATATACACACATATTCTTTTCCAGATTCTTTTCCATTAATACTAAGTATAGTTCCCTATGCTATACAGTAAGTTCTTGTTGTTTATTTTATATTTAGCAGTATGCATACATACTCTTTATCTTATTTGACCTCTTGTCAACAGACTTGACCACTCTGAGCTTCTGAAATACTGAAGTCTTCTATATTTGCATGCCATTATGGCACCCTTCTATTACAGCATTTATCACATTATACTCCAGTTACTTGCATATAAGAGTATATCTTCATCTTGAATCTAAGGTTAAGAGTAGCATTCATTTTATCAGCTTTTGAATTCTAAGTATGTAATAGTTTTATGGTACATAAAAGGTACTAGTGATTTAATTTAACCAAATGGAATACGTCTCATAAATTGCTTTCTAACTTAAAATTTCTAAGTTCTTAGCAAGCAGAATCTGTGCTTCACTCTTCAGTAGGCATTGCCTCTGTAACAGCTAGCATCGTACCATGATTCCATTCTGGAAGAGGAGCTGAAAATCTAGATTACAGTTGGTCTAACTTGGGTCACTGTAATATTTGGGGGCACCTAATAAAAACATCTATTTCTGCTTTATTGACTATGCCAAAGCCTTTGACTGTGTGGATCATGGAAATGAGTCTGAGTAAACTCTGGGAGTTGGTGATGGACAGGGAGGCTTGGTGTGCTGCGATTCATGGGGTCGCAGAGAGTCAGGACGCGACTGAACTGAACTGAACTGAACTGAATACAAACCTATTTCTGCTTTATTGACTATGGTAAAGCATTTGACTGTGTGGATCATGGAAATGAGTCTGAGTAAACTCTGGGAGTTGGTGATGGACAGGGAGGCCTGGTGTGCTGCAATTCATGGGATTGCAGAGAGTCGGGACATGACTGAGCGACTGAACTGAATTGAACTGAATACAAACCTATTTCTGCTTTATTGACTATGCCAAAGCCTTTGACTGTGTGGATCACAATAAACTGTGGAAAATTCTGAAACAGATGGGAATACCAGACCACCTGACCTGCCTCTTGAGAAACCTGTATGCACGTCAGGAAGCAACAGTTAGAACTGGACATGGAACAACAGACTGGTTCCAAATAGGAAAAGGAGTACATCAAGGCTATATATTGTCACCCTGCTTATTTAACTTATATGCAGAGTACATCATGAGAAACTCTGGGCTGGAAGAAACACAAGCTGGAATCAAGATTGCTGGGAGAAATATCAATAACCTCAGATATGCAGATGACACCACCCTTATGGCAGAAAGTGAAGAGGAACTAAAAAGTCTCTTGATGAAAGTGAAGGAGGAGAGTGAAAAAGTTGGTTTAAAGCTCAACATTCAGAAAACGAAGATCATGGCATCCGGTCCCATCACTTCATGGCAAATAGATGGGGAAACAGTGGAAACAGTGTCAGACTTTATTTTTTGGGGCTCCAAAATCACTGCAGATGGTGACTGCAGCCATGAAATTAAAAGACGCTTACTCCTTGGAAGAAAAGTTATGACCAACCTAGTTAGCATATTCAAAAGCAGAGACATTACTTTGCCAACAAAGGTCCGTCTAGTCAAGGCTATGGTTTTTCCTGTGGTCATGTATGGATGTGAGAGTTGAACTGTGAAGAAGGCTGAGTGCTGAAGAACTGATGCTTTTGAACTGTGGTGTTGGAGAAGACTCTTGAGAGTCCCTTGGACTGCAAGGAGATCCAACCAGTCCATTCTAAAGGAGATCTGGGTGTTCTTTGGAAGGACTGATGCTAAAGCCGAAACTCCAATACTTTGGCCACCTCATGTGAAGAGTTGACTCATTGGAAATCCTTCCCTGATGTTGGGAAGGATTGGGGGCAGGAGGAGAAGGGGACGACTGAGGATGAGATGGCTGGATGGCATTACCGACTCGATGGAAATGCGTCTGAGTAAACTCTGGGAGCTGGTGATGGACAGGGAGGCCTGGTGTGCTGCGATTCATGGGGTCACAAAGAGTCGGACATGACTGAGCGACTGAACTGAACTGAACTAAATACAAACCTAGGGTGGAGAATTGAGTATCGTTTCTTACCATACAGTCCATGGGGTCGCAAAGAGTCGGACAGGACTGAGCGATTAACATTTTCACACTTTGGGAGATTATGAGTAGAGGTGAGGGTGGGGGTGCAGGATGAAGGACAGAGTGAAAATTTTTCCTGGGAACCTGCAAAATGAGTGGAACTTAAAGGAAAAAATAAAGGAGAACAAGCAAAGAGAATACAAAGGCTTGGTTTGAGATAGCTATGGGAATGTTTGTAAGATAATGGATCAACTGAAGTTTCCATAAAATGCTACACTCTCAAAGATAAGAGAGAGAATGGGTGTGTCAGGAGTGTGCTTGATGTGGTGGAGGACAGCAACCAACAGCTGCTTCATACCTAGTCTGTGTCAGCACAGTTAGATGTCTTCAGCAAGTCCCTGAAGGTAAGAGACTTTCCTAACGTTTGCATAAGTCTGGCTACAACTATTGTCCTCTTCTTAATACACCAATTGTCTTTTACAATGGAAACTATTACAAGTTCAAGGGTTAAGAAACAGAAATCATAAATGTGACTAAAGTGGAATCACAAAAGTGCCCCATATCTGTGATCAAGATGGAGTGAAAATTAATTTGATGGGACCAGAAGTCCCCAGAGAAAAGAATACATTGTCAGAAACCCCTTTTTATGGTTTCTTGGTTTTACTCTAACATAAAATACCCATTCCTCAAATTTGGAACATGGCAGGGAAAAACGTTATTTCTCCATGTGATCGTTAATACAAAGAATAGATTTGTATTGTATTAATTGTTTGTGTCCAAACAAAGAATCAGAGTCTACACTGGGGAACGGGGGTCTATATTTCACTGGTGACTAGTATTACAGCGAGGAAAGGAGGATCAGGCTTAGACGTTTAAGAAAGCAGAATATTGAAATTCAAATGGGTTCCTGCCAAACTGGTTAGCTGCTGAGAGGGATATCTTTCTATAGATGTCCCCACTCCGTTGCCAACTAGTTAGAAAAAACTTCTCGGTTAACACTTGGAAAATAAAGACCAGTAGTAGCTAAGGGGGAAAAACTTGGTCACTGGGTTTAGGGAGTCAAAAGGTTTTTGACGTCCCAGTAAGGGTGTGAACACATTTTTCGTCGATCGGGACTAGTAACACTTGAAGTGAAATGTTACTGTGAAGATTAAAAATAAAAAGTGAGTCACTTGGCACACGATACTTATTCAACAAATAACTACAAGGGAGTGAGAAGAGAGGGGAACAAGATAAAAGGAGGTGGGAAGTAGAGGAGAACGTCAATTTCCCCTGACCACTCACCCAGCAGGGTCCCGATAACTCGGGCAGCTCCCTCGTTGCGTCGCTCGTAGCTGTCCACGATGGAGGCCAAAATGACCGGGTGCAGCCGGACCACGCGGCCGCCGGGGAAGGGGCCTGGGAGAGCAGGGCCTGACAGAGACTGTGCGGGGGTCTGCGCTGGGGCTGGCGCTGAGGCCGGGGTCTGGCCCGGAGCCGCGGTCGTAGCCGCTGCTGCTGCCGGGTCTGAGGATGACGCGGGAGCCGGCGATGGAGCTGCAGCCGGAGCCGGCGATGGAGCCGGGGCCGAGGCTGAGGCTGGGGCTGGGGCCGGGACCGGGGCCGAGGCCGGAGATGAGGCCGCAGCTGGGGCTTCGGATGGGGTGGCGGGAGGCGCGCTCGCCGGTACTGCCGGTGTGGCCATCTTGTCGAGAGAGAAGGAGCGAGGAGCGGAAGGGAGCGAGTTGGAGAACATTAGGAGCGCCATAGGCTGAACCTGCACCACGTGAACTAGGTGCTTCTGCTTACTGGCTACTGATGACGCTTCTCAGCGCTACAATTTCCTGCTCTGAGTTTGTGCTCTTTGATTTTGGTCCGATGCGCACTCAGAGAGACTCAAGCTAAGTAGTTCCGAGTAAACTTGGGACCGCCCTGGGAGGAGAGAGACACTGCCACCAGATGGAGCCATACAGCGGTGCAAAGGTCGCAGCTGGCACTTCAATGGGATAATTGGCATTAAGGAAAGAGCTTTGTTCTTGACTGCATCCTAAGGTGTCCATACAGTGTGTCATTCATTAAACAATTTGAATATGAGCCAGACACTTTTAGGAGATATCAGAGAGCAAAACAAAGACCATTGTCCTTGAAAAGTTTACGTTCTAGTAGAGAGAGACAAATAAGTATTTTATAAATGTGTTAGTGAAGAGGAAAAGTTAAAATTTTACATAAACTCCTGCTCGTTCTGCCTCTGTAACTCAGTTTGCTCCTTGCAAAGTCTGGGTCATGTAGGTCATGTAGCCTCAGAAAGTGAGGACTTAAAATACTAGGAACTGGAGCTTATCTCACGCACCCTTGTCCCGCTCTTTGCAATTGCCCAGCCCCTGCAATGCTTCTTAATCACGCCTGCCCATGTAAAGGTCAGCCATTCAGCTCCCCGTTTTGACCCCTGTTCCTGTGCGTGTGAAACGCCTTAGTTTAAATCAACCTGTCTGTCTATAAAAACTCTGTAACTCCTTTGTTCAGGGCTCAGAGCTTGGACTGTTAACTCCTCAGGGCCTGCTGGCTTAACAAACCTGAGTTCTCCAACTCTCCGAGTGTGGTGCTTGGTTTATCCATTACTGGTTTCTGCAACACTATGTGTGGAAGGAGCTCTGATCCTCACTCCTTGTGTAACTTTGGGGAACCTCAGTTCTGTCAGTCAGTTCAGTCGCTCAATCGTGTCCGACTCTTTGCGACCCCATGAATCGCAGCATGCCAGGCCTCCCTGTCCATCACCAACTCCTGGAGTTCACTCAGACTCACGTCCATCGAGTCAGTGATGCCATCCAGCCATCTCATCCTCTGTCATCCCCTTCTCCCCTTGCCCCCAATCCCTCCCAGCATCAGAGTCTTTTCCCGTGAGTCAACTCTTCGCATGAGGTGGCCAAAGTACTGGAGTTTCAGCTTTAGCATCATTCCTTCCAAAGAAATCCTAGGGCTGATCTCCTTCAGAATGGACTGGTTGGATCTCCTTGCAGTCCAAGGGACTCTCAAGAGTCTTCTCCAACACCACAGTTCAAAAGCATCAATTCTTCGGCGCTCAGCTTTCTTCACAGTCCAACTCTCACATCCATACATGACCACTGGAAAAACCATAGCCTTGACTAGACGGATCTTTGTTGGCAAAGTGATGTCTCTGCTTTTGAATATGCTATCTAGGTTGGACATAACTTTTCTTCCAAGGAGTAAGCGTCTTTTAATTTCATGGCTGCAGTCACCATCTGCAGTGATTTGAGAGCCCCAAAAATAAAGTCTGACACTGTTTCCACTGTTTCCCCATCTATTTCCCATGAAGTGATGGGATCAGATGCCATGATCTTCGTTTTCTAGAGGGTTTTATTTTAACTTCCTGAGCCTCAGTTTCCTTTATTGTGTGAGGGGTATAACATCTGGACAAGGAAACTTGTCAATTCCTTTAGTTGGGTCATGTGCCAGCTTCCAGGTGGCAAGGTGGGTGGGTGAGGTTGGATTTCTTAGCCCAGACTCTCATGCCCAAGAACTACCTTCTCCTTGGATCTACCTTTTTTGATTAGAATTCCCACGATCCTGCGCTTTTGCCGGTATTCTGGGTACATTGTTTCTTTCCATTCCCCTTGAGAAATGGAATATTTCCTGACATATCACTAAACAAAGGAAGTCACAGCCATTATCGATTAGCCACCACAGATGGAGAGCTGATGAGCTTGAGGGAATTTAGGAAGGAAAGAATACCAGCCATTTAGCAGCCTCAGACTATAGCCACGCCCCATTGTGAGCCCCAAGGAAATTCAGGATGTGCAAACACAGAATACGGGCCCCAGATAGGTGGATGCATATCAAAGGAATGATTTCTGTGAGCCTAGACTCTTGCATCTTCCCATACAAATAAAAGTGCTAAATTCCTTGAGATATCTGGTTTTCTTTAATTAACAATAGTCTTTTGACATCAGGCTTACCAGCCCTTTGTTACAAAACTGTGTAACCTGGCCCCCTGCCTGGCTTCCTTGGAGCAGCTATATCAGGGTTACTTGAGATGTTGCCTCCTGGGCTTGAAGTCCTAAAAATTCCCATTGAATAAAACATAACTTTTAACTTCTAGGTTGTGAATATTTTTTAAGCTAACACCCCAAACACAGATAAAGAGCCAACCCCAGGATTGAAGTGATCCTTGCATTTGATGACTTAGATGTTTAGCAGTCCCTGTAGAGCAGTGCCAGTGGGTTGGGTTGGATATAGAAGCCAGAATTCAAGAGTGAGGGAAGGGTCAGGTTGACTTATGGTATGAGTGCTGGCTACTCTCTCAAAGAAACTGCCTGGGAAGGAAAGGAGACAGTTAAAGCAGTAACAGAGGGAACAGCAGGATTGAGATGGGGACAATTTAGGCTGGAAGAGTTTTCAGTTCAGTTCAGTTCAGTTCAGTAGCTCAGTTGTGTCCAACTCTTTGCGACCCCATGAATTGCAGCATGCCAGGCCTCCCTGTCCATCACCAACTCCTGGAGTTCACTCAGATTCACGTCCATCGAATCAGTGATGCCATCCAGCCATCTCATCCTCTGTCGTCCCCTTCTCCTCCTGCCCCCAATCCCTCCCAGCATCAGAGTCTTTTCCAATGAGTCAACTCTTCACATGAGGTGGCCTAAGTACTGGAGTTTCAGCTTTAGCATCAGTCCTTCCAAAGAAATTCCAGAGCTGATCTCCTTCAGAATGGACTGGTTGGATCTCCTTGCAGTCCAAGGGACTCTCAAGAGTCTTCTCCAACACCACAGTTCAAAGGCATCAATTCTTCGATGCTCAGCTTTCTTCACAGTCCAACTCTCACATCCATACATGACCACAGGAAAAACCATAGCCTTGACTAGACGGACTTTTGTTGGCAAAGTAATATCTCTGCTTTTGAATATGCTATCTAGGTTGGTCATAACTTTTCTTCCAAGGAGTAAGTGTCTTTTAATTTCATGGCTGCAGTCACCATCTGGATTTTGGAGCCTCAAAAAATAAAGTCTGACACTGTTTCCACTGTTTCCCCATCTATTTCCCATGAAGTGATGGGACCAGATGCCATGATCTTCGTTTTCTGAATGTTGAGTTTTAAACCAACTTTTTCACTCTCCTCTTTAACCTTCATCAAGAGACTTTTTAGTTCCTTTTCACTTTCTGCCATAAGGGTGGTGTCATCTGCATATCTGAGGTTATTGATATTTCTCCTGGCAATCTTGATTCCAGCTTGTGCTTCTTCCAGCCCAGCGTTTCTCATGATGTACTCTGCATATAAATTAAATAAGCAGGGTGACAATATATAGCCTTGACATACTCCTTTCCTATTTGGAACCAGTCTGTTGTTCCATGTCCAGTTCTAACTGTTGCTTCCTGACCTGCATACAAATTTTTCAAGAGACAGGTCAGGTGGTCTGGTATTCCCATTTGTTTCAGAATTTTCCACAGTTTATTGTGATCCACACAGTCAAAGGCTTTGGCATGGTCAATAAAGCAGAAATAGATGTTTTTCTGGAACTCTCTTGCTTTTTCAGTGATCCAGCGGATGTTGGCAATTTGGCTCTGGTTCCTCTGCCTTTTCTAAAACCAGCTTTAAGTGTATTTTAAACCAAGGGTAAGGATTCAGAGGAGAAAGAAAGATTGACTATACAAGTGCAAACAAGGTGAATTGTCTCCAAGGGAGGAAGGAGGACTGGATGGGAAAAGCCTAGTTTAAGAGGGATGGTCTTGCATGGCATGAGGGACCTGCTTGAAAGGCTGCCCTGGGCTCTGGCCTGCCTTCTGGATGCCTGGGGGTGGGGGGGAGGCATCTTCCTTAGCCAGGGCTGGTCCTCTGAGATCATCCCATGGGAAAAAGTCCAGAGGCAAGAAGCACTCCAGTGAAGTGTTGCTGCTCCCTAATGACCATGCAGAACCTTGGGACCTCATCTCCATGTGTGGGTTTGAGTTGGCTGTGGACACTGCACCCTCAAGAACTTTGCCTTTATATCAAGGGATTAAGGACCTTTTTTTTTTTTTGGAGGGACAGAGAAAAGGATGAATCGAGATTCAGAGACATTTGAATGGGGGAGAGAAGGGACATTGCAGGAACTCCTGTCAAATGCTTTTCTCAAGAAGGTGGAGGCAAGACCATCTGCTGAGAATGGCCATGAGCATGGACTTACTCAACATTTAGGCAGGGAGAGTTCACTTAATTTGAGAGAGGGTCAACCTTTTTGTTCTATTCAAGCGTTTGGCATTACAGAAGGCAATCTGCTTTACTCAGTCTAGCAATTTAAATGTTCATTTCATTCAAGAGCACTCATAAACACACCCAGAAAAAATATTTGATTATTTGGGGATCCTGTGCCCAGTAAAATTGACACATAAGATTCTCCATCACACCTGGGTTCCTGGCTGTCCTGAGGAACATGCTTGCTAGTCCTGCCTGACAAGCCCAGGGTCATAGCTGCAGGCTCATGTTAAAGGTGGACCTATAGCTTGGTGTACCCCCCCCACCCCGCCTCCTGACCCCTGTGATGGCTGGAGTGGAGTGAGCCCCAACTTCAGTGACAACCCATCACTTCATGGCAAATAGAAGGGGAAATAATGGAAACAGTGACAGACTTTATTTTCTTGGGCTCCAAAATCACTGTGGATGGTGATTGCAGCCATGAAATTAAAAGTCGCTTGCTCTTTGGAAGAAAAGCCATGACAAGCCGAGACAGTGTATTAAAAAGCAGAGCCATCACTTTGCCGACAAAGGTCCCTATAGTCAAAGCTATGGTTTTTCCTGTAGTCGTGTATGGATGTGAGAGTTGGACTATAAAGAAGGCTGCGCACCAAAGAATTGATGCCTTTGAACTGTGATGCTTTAAAAAGACTTTTGAGAGTCCCTTGGGCAGTAAGGAGATCAAACCAGTCAATCCTAAAGGAAATCAACCCTGAATATTCATTGGAAGAACTGATGCTGAAGCTCCAATATTTTGGATACCTGATGACTCATTGGAAAAGACCCTGATGCTGGGAAAGATTGAAGGCAAGAGGAGAAGTGGGAGATAGAGGATGAGATGGTTGGATGGCAACATTGACTCAATGGACATGAGTTTGAGCAAATTATGGGAGATAGTGAAGGACAGGGAAGCCTAGCATGTTGCAGTCCATGGGGCTGCAGAGTCAGACAAGACGGAAGCGACTGAACAAAAACAGAAACATGAGAGAACCTCAAGGGGGAACCCCAGGCTCTCTCAATTCTGCAATTGGGCCTTGCTTGGGCTGCCCTGTGGGACAGAGCCTACAGGAACCACTCCCTCAGACAGTGGCTCAGACAGTAAAGACTCTGCCCGCAATGCAGGAGACCCAGTTTCAATCCCTGAGTCAGGAAGATCCCCTGGAGAAGGAAATGGTAACCCACTCCAGTATTCTTGCCTGGAAAATCCCATGGACAGAGGAAACTGGTGGGCTGTGTACAGTCCATGGGGTCACAAAGAATCAGACACGACTGAGTGACTAACACTTTCCACTTTCTGGCTGCCCTTGTGGGGCAGAGACCACAGGAGCCACTCGTTAGTGGAAGTCACCCCATCCTTCTACAGACTTGGACTGGCACAGGCAGGCTGGTGGGTTGCCTCCCACCAGTAGTTGGTCCCTGACCACTACAGGTGTTTTCAGGAAGCCATGCTCCTCAGCCAGTCTCCACTAGCCTGAGACATTCCCGTTACACTGAAATTCAGTGACATTAAAGCCCTCTGCCTGGAGACACTTTCAGTGGCTGCTGCAGACCTGCTTCCTGCAGGAGGAATGTTCTACAGCAACCAAACCCCATCAGCTGATTGGTCACCCTGTCAAAAGCCAGCCTGACCAGGCGACCCATGGCTTATAGCACTTGCCTGGCTCCGGGGCTCTCCAAGACCAGTCTCCTTCTTGTCTTCTTGGCTTGGCACTCCCTTCTCTCGATTCTCTGGTTTTCTGATATTCATATCTTAGTTTCTATACCTGCCGCTGGCCTTCCCTCCCTCCCCCCTGGTTTTGGGTCAGTGTAGCTTCTTTCTTTGGCTTGTTAACCTTAACCATCCCTGACTCCTGCCTCTCCAGGATGCTTAGATTCTAGCAGCAGGGAGCCTGACCAACCCCCTTGACTTCATGCCAAGTTGCAGACAGTGGTATGCTACTAAGTGTTCAACAAGCAGCTACCTGAAAAAAAAATGTGGCTCTGGTTTTGGTGTTTACTTATTTCCATGGTGAATGTATATACATGGTGTATATACATAGTTGACTGCAAACTATGAGCAGTCTAACAACTGGCTCTCAAAATACCAGAAAATTTAACAGTCAGCTTTTGTGAGACAGGACGAGCTGGCTGTAGCATCTCTGTTGCATATACTACGTCTTCCTTTCCAATATTTCATTGCTTCACTGCCCACACCTTAGAAATGACCATCTATTTAGGGACTTCCCTGGTGGTCCAGTGGCTAAGAGGGTTGAGTTCAGTCCCTAGTCGAACTCAATCCCATATACCACAACTATCAATGGGAGACTCCACATGCCACAACTAAGAAAAAAAACAAGATCCCACAGGTCACAATTAAAGACCCCGAATGCTGCAATGAAGATCAAAGATCTGTGTGCTGCAACTAAGACCCAGAGCAGCTAATCAATAAATCCTAAAAAAAAGAGAGAGAGAAATGACACTTTACCTGAATTTTGTGTCTATCATCATTTACTTAAAATCATGGCTTTATTTAAATTATATATATGACTAAATAACATATTCTTTAATTTTGCTAGCTTTTGAACTCTATAAGAGTATAATACTGAAAGTGGTAAACTTCTGGAATAGTCTTTTCTTCCCAATCTCAGTTCACTAGGATGTATTCATGGTATTGCATTTAACTATATTTCATTCGTTTCCCTTGCTGTATAATATTTTGTTGTTTAAATATATCAAATTTTATTTTCCAATTTATTGAGTGGGCATGGAGTTGCTTGCATTTCTTGATATTATGAACACCACTGCTTTAAACATCCTTCTGTATATGTGGCCTTGCTACTGCTGCAAAGTCGCTTCAGTCGTGTCCAATCTCTGTGACCCCATGGACGGCAGCCCACTAGGGTTACCCCCGTCCCTGGGATTCTCCAGGCAAGAACACTGGAGTGGGTTGCCATTTCCTTCTCCAATGCATGGAAGTGAAAAGTGAAAGTGAAGTCGCTCAGTTGTGTCCGACTCTTAGCAACCCCATGGACTGCAGCCCACCAGGCTCCTCCATCCATGGGATTTTCCAGCAAGAGTACTGGAGTGGGTTGCCATTGCCTTCTCCGATGTGGCCTTGAGCACCTACCTGGTAATTGGTGTTACTTGTCCGATGGCGGCTGCGAGTGGCGCTCTAAGCGGGGCCGAGAGGAGCTTCCCCACGTCCGAGGTCAGGGGCAGCAGCTGAGAGTGCCAGGCTGCAACGGTGCAGGAACGGCAGAGAAGAGCTACCCAAGTCCGAGGTCAGGGGCAGCGGCCGGGAGGAGCTACCCCACGTCCGAGGTCAGGGGCGGCGGGAGGAGGACCAACCCGACGTCCAAGGAGCGGTGGCTACGCAGGCACAGGAGAGCCTAGAGGTGCTATCCCACGTTGAAGGTCAGCAACGGGGGCAGTGAGGAGATACCCCTCGTCCAAGGTAAGGGGCAGTGAGGAGATACCCCTCGTCCAAGGTAAGGAGCAGTGGCTGCGCTTTGCTGGAGCAGCCGTGAAGAGATACCCCACGCCCAAGGTAAGAGAAACCCAAGTAAGATGGTAGGTGTTGCAAGAGGGCATCAGAGGGCAGACACACTGAAACCATACTCACAGAAAACTAGTCAATCTAATCACACTAGGACCACAGCCTTGTCTAACTCAATGAAACTAAGCCATGCCCGTGGGGCAACCCAAGACGGGCAGGCCATGGTGGAGAGATCTGACAGAATGTGGTTCACTGTTGGGAATGGCAAACCACTTCAGGATTCTTGCCTTGAGAACCCCATGAACAGTATGAAAAGGCAAAATGATAGGATACTGAAAGAAAACTCCCCAGGTGAGTAGGTGCCCAATATGCTGCTGGAGATCAGTGGAGAAATAACTCCAGAAAGAATGAAGGGATGGAGCCAAAGCAAAAACAATACCCAGCTGTGGATGTGACTGGTGATAGAAGCAAGGTCCGATGCTGTAAAGAGCAATATTGCATAGGAACCTGGAATGTCAGGTCCATGAATCAAGGCAAATTGGAAGTGGTCAAACAAGGGATGGCAAGAGTGAATGTCGACATTCTAGGAATCAGCAAACTGAAATGGACTGGAATGGGTGAATTTAACTCAGATGACCATTGTATCTACTACTGTGGGCAGGAATCCCTCAGAAGAATTGGAGTAGCCATCATAGTCAACAAAAGAGTCCGAAATGCAGTACTTGGATGCAATCTCAAAAACGACAGAATGATCTCTGTTCGTTTCCAAGGCAAACCATTCAGTATCACAGTAATCCAAGTCTATGCCCCAACCAGTAATGCTGAAGAAGCTGAAGTTGAATGGTTCTATGAAGACCTACAAGACCTTTTAGAACTTATACCCAAAAAGATGTCTTTTTCATTATAGGGGACTGGAATGCAAAAGTAGGAAGTCAAGAAACACCTGGAGTAACAGGCAAATTTGGCCTTGGAATATGGAATGAAGCAGGGCAAAGACTAATAGAGTTTTGCCAAGAAAATGCACTGGTCATAACAAACACCCTCTTCCAACAACACAAGAGAAGACTCTACACATGGACATCACCAGATGGTCAACACCGAAATCAGATTGATTATGTTCTTTGCAGCCAAAGATGGAGAAGCTCTATACAGTCAACAAAAACAAGACCAGGAGCTGACTGTGGCTCAGATCATGAACTCCTTATTACCAAATTCAGACTTAAATTGAAGAAAGTAGGGAAAATCACTAGACCATTCAGATATGACCTAAATCAAATCCCTTATGATTATACAGTGGAAGTGAGAAATAGATTTAAGGGCCTAGATCTGACAGATAGAGTGCCTGATGAACTATGGAATGAGGTTTGTGACATTGTACAGGAGACATGGATCAAGACCATCCCCATGGAAAAGAAATTCAGAAAAGCAAAATGACTCTCTGGGGAGGCCTTACAAATAGCTGTGAAAAGAAGAGAAGTGAAAAGCAAAGGAGAAAAGGAAAAATATAAGCATCTGAATGCAGAGTTCCAAAGAATAGCAAGAAGAGATAAGAAAGCCTTCCTTAGCAATCAATGCAAAGAAATAGAGGAAAACAACAGAATGGGAAAGACTAGAGATCTCTTCAAGAAAATTAGAGATACCAAGGGAACATTTCATGCAAAGATGGGCTCTATAAAGGACAGAAATGGTATGGACCTAACAGAAGCAGAAGATATTAAGAAGAGGTGGCAAGAATACACAGAAGAACTGTACAAAAAAGATCTTCACGACCCAGATAATCACAATGGTGTGATCACTGACCTAGAGCCAGACATCCTAGAATGTGAAGTCAAGTGGGCCTTAGAAAGCATCACTACGAACAAAGCTAGTGGAGGTGATGGAATTCCAGTTGAGCTATTTCAAATCCTGAAAGATGATGCTGTGAAAGTGCTGCACTCAATATGCCAGCAAATTTGGAAAACTCAGCAGTGGCCACAGGACTGGAAAAGGTCAGTTTTCATTCCAATCCCAAAGAAAGGCAATGCCAAAGAATGCTCAAACTACTGCACAATTGCACTCATCTCACACGCTAGTAAAGTAATGCTCAAAATTCTCCAAGCCAGGCTTCAGCACTACATGAACCATGAACTTCCTGATGTTCAGGCTGGTTTTAGAAAAGGCAGAGGAACCAGAGATCAAATTGCCAATATCCGCTGGATCATGGAAAAAGCAAGAGAGTTCCAGAAAAACATCTATTTCTGCTTTATTGACTATGCCAAAGCCTTTGACTGTGTGGATCACAATCAACTGTGGGAAATTCTGAAAGAGATGGGAATACCAGACCACCTGATCTGCCTCTTGAGAAATCTGTATGCAGGTCAAGAGGCAACAGTTAGAAGTGGACATGGAACAACAGACTGGTTCCAAATAGGAAAAGGAGTATGTCAAGGTTGTATATTGTCACCCTGCTTATTTAACTTATATGCAGAGTACATCATGAGAAATGCTGGACTGGAAGAAACACAAGCTGGAATCAAGATTGCTGGGAGAAATCTCAATAACCTCAGATATGCAGATGACACCACCCTTATGGCAGAAAGTGAAGAGGAACTCAAAAGCCTCTTGATGAAAGTGAAAGTGGAGAGTGAAAAAGTTGGTTTAAAGCTCAACATTCAGAAACGAAGATCATGGCATCCAGTCCCACCACTTCATGGGAAATAGATGGGGAAACAGTGGAAACAGTGTCAGACTTTATTTTTTTGGGCTCCAAAATCACTGCAGATGGTGACTACAGCCATGAAATTAAAAGACGCTTACTCCTTGGAAGAAAAGTTATGACCAACCTAGATAGCATATTGAAAAGCAGAGACATTACATTGCCAACAAAGTCCATCTAGTCAAGGCTATGGTTTTTCCTGTGGTCATGTATGGATGTGAGAGTTGGACTGGGAAGAAGGCTGAGCGCCGAAGAATTGATGCTTTTGAACTGTGGTGTTGGCGAAGACTCTTGAGAGTCCCTTGGACTGCAAGGAGATCCAACCAGTCCATTCTGAAGGAGATCAGCCCTAGGATTTCTTTGGAAGGAATGATGCTGAAGCTGAAAGTCCAGTACTTTGGCCACCTCATGTGAAGAGCTGACTCATTGGAAAAGACTCTGATGCTGGGAGGGATTGGGGGCAGGAGGAGAAGGGGACGACAGAGGATGAGATGGCTGGATGGCATCACTGACTCGATGGACGTGAGTCTGTGAACTCCCGGAGTTTGTGATCAACAGGCAGGCCTGCCGTGCTGCAATTCATGGGGTCACAAAGAGTTGGACACAACTGAGCGACTGAGCTGAACTGAACTGTCCAGTTGTGGCCTCCCCAAATTCATCATAAACCCCAATGGTTATGGTGCTTTATCTCAAGATAGGGTCTTTAAGAAGTAATTAAAGTTGAATAAGGTTATGAGGTTGGGACTTTAATTTAATAGGAATGTGGTCTTATAAGAAGTCCACACTGTGAGGATATAGTGAGAAGATAATGGTCTGTGAGCCAGGAAGAGAGCACTCAAAAGAAACTGACCTTGTTGGCATTCTGATCCCAGACTTCCAGCCTCCAAAGCAACTTGTTTTCCTAGGGGTTTTACCAATTTACCCTACTGTTAGCAATATATAAAAGTACTCACTGATGAGTGAACTCTGAAACATCTTAATTTTTCCCAATTGAATGAATATTTAATGGTATATCTATTTGTGGGCTTAATTTGCATTTTCCAGGTTACTAATGAGGTTGAGTATCTCTTTATATGTCAGTGGCCATGCCTATTTTGACTTCCATGAAAAATCTTTTCATGTCATTTGCTCTGGTTTCTATTAGGTTGCTTATTTAGTTACTTATATATTATTTATTTTATTTTTAAAAGGGATTTCTTTACATACCTTTATACCCATCTCTTATCAGTCATAAATGTTTCAAATACATTCTGCAAGTTTATATATTTTCTTTTTCACTTCCCATGAGGTATTTTTTTGAAGAACCAATCTTGGTTGTAGTGTAGTAAAGATTGTCAATACTTTCTTTATGGTTAGAGCTTTTTGGGTCTGGTTTAAGAAATCCTTCCTATTTGAATATCATAAAGATAGGCATATATTTTCTTTATATTTTAATGTTTTTTTAAAATTTTGTTCTAACCCCTTAATTTATCTGGAATTTAAAAATTTTGACTTTTGAATTGTTATTTCTTTCCTCATTGATCTGCCATGATTATATCAAAGTTTCATAAATGTCAGGTACTAATCCTGGCTCTTTTTTTTCTTTTCCATTTTGTCTATTCTACACAAATATAATGATTTATTAATGACTATGTCTCTGGTTTTAGAATAAGTCTTGGGAATTCCCTGGTGGTCCAGTGGTTAGGATTTTGGACTTTCACTGCTGGGGGCCCAGGTTCAATTCCTGGTCAGAGAACTAAGGTCCTGCCAGCTGCACAATACAGCCAAAAAAAAAAAAAGTCTTGAAATCTAGTAGAGCAGGCCTGATATTAGGTTATTTTAATTGCTGTAGTTTTGGAATATGTCTCAGTGTTTGGTAGGGCAGGTTCTTCCTCCCTTCTGCCATCTTTTTCTTTAAAAGTGTTTTGCCTATTCTTGGCCTTTTGTTCTTTCCTATATGTTTAGGTAAATTTGTAAAACATTTTTTAATTAATTTTTTTAATTGAAGGATACTTGCTTTATAGAATTTTGTTGTTTTCTGTCAAACCTCAACATGAATCAGCCATAGGTACACTTATATCCCCTCCTTTTTGAACCTCCCTCCCATCCTATCCCCATCCCATCCCTCTAGGTTGATACAGAGCCCCTGTTTGAGTTCCCTGAGCCATACAGCAAATTCTCTTTGGCTATCTATTTTACATATGGTAATGTAAGTTCCCATGTTACTCTTTTCATACATCTCACTCTCTCCTCTCCTCTCCCCATGTCTATAAGTCTATTCTGTATGTCTGTTTCTCCATTGCTGCCCTGTAAATAAATTCTTCAGTACCATTTTTGTAGATTCTGTATATATGCGTTAGAATATGATATTTATCTTCCTCTTTTGGACTTACTTCTCTCTGTATAATAGGTTTTAGGTTCATCCATTCGATTAGAACTGACTCAAATGCGTTCCTTTTTATGGCTGAGTGATATTCCATTGTGTATATGTACCACAACTGCTTTATCCATTCATCTGTTGATGGACATCTAGGTTGCTTCTATGTTCTAGCTATTGTAAATAGTGCTGCAATGAACAATGGGATACATGTGAATTTTTCAATTTTGGTTTCTCAGGGTATATGCCTAGGAGAGGGATTGCAGGGTCATATGGTGGTTTTATTCCTAGTTTTTTTTTTTTAAGGAATCTCCATACCATCTTCCATAGTGGCTGTATCAATGTACATTCCCACCAACAGTGCAAGAGCATTCCCTTTTCTCCACACCGTCTCCAGCACTAACCATTTGCAGACTTTTTGATGATGGTCATTCTGACTTGTATGAGATGATATCTCATTGTAGTTTTGATTTGCATTTCTCTAATAATGATGGGGAAACAGTGGAAACAGTGTCAGACTTGATTTTTTGGGGCTCCAAAATCACTGCAGATGGTGACTGCAGCCATGAAATTAAAAGACGCTTACTCCTTGGAAGGAAAGTTATGACCAACCTACATAGCATATTGAAAAGCAGAGACATTACTTTGCCAACAAAGGTCCATCTAGTCAAGGTTATGTTTTTTCCAGTGGTCATTTATGAATGTGAGAGTTGGACTGTGAAGAAAGCTGAGCGCCAAAGAATTGATGCTTTTGAACTGTGGTGTTGGAGAAGACTCTTGAGAGTCCCTTGGACTGCAAGAAGATCCAACCAGTCCATTCTGAAGGAGATCAGTCCTGGATGTTCTTTGGAAGGACTGATGCTATAGCTGAAACTCCAGTACTTTGGCCACCTCATGCGAAGAGTTGACTCATTGGAAAAGACTCTGATGCTGGGAGGGATGGGGGCAGAAGGCGAAGGGGACGACAGAGGATGAGATGGCTGGATGGCATCACTGACTTGATGGACTTGAGTCTGAGTGAACTCTAGGAGTTGGTGATGGACAGGGAGGCCTGGTGTGCTGCAATTCATGGGGTCTCAAAGAGTCAGACACAACTGAGTGATGGAACTGAACTGAATAATGAATGATGCTGAGGATATTTCATGTGTTTGTTCGCCATCAGTATGTCTTCTTTGGAGAAATGTCTGGTTAGGTCTTTTTCCCACTTTTCGATTGGGTTGTTTGTTTTTCTGGTATTGAGTTGTATGAGCTGTTTGTATATTTTGGAAATTAATCCTCTGTCAGTTGTTTCATTTGCTATTATTTTCTCCCATTCTGAGGGTTGTCTGTTCACCTTGCTTATAGTTTCCTTTGCTGTGCCAAAGCTTTTAAGTTTAATTAGGTCCCACTTGTTTACTTTTGTTTTTTATAAATTTGTAAAATTTGATGGATTTCGATTGCATTGACTCTAAAGATTAGAGCTGAACTGACAACTTTGTGATATTAAGTTGACCTATTTGTGAATATGGTACGTAATTTATTTAGGCCTTATTTGATGTAGTTCTATAAGATTTTATATTTTTTTGTGTATAGTATACACATATTTTGTTTATATTTTTGTTGCTTTTGTAGATATGGCATTTATAACTATATTTTCTAATTTTTTATTGCTAATTCATAAAACTGCAACAGTTAATCATCTGTCAGCTCTATTCACCTATCATTTTTAATAATTTATCTATTAATTTTTTTGTTTTCTATACAGATAATCATTCTTTGCAGAAAATAGCTTTCATTTTTTCATTCCTAGTCATTATACCTTTGTCTTCTCCCTCCCCACTTTTTAATTGTGCTGTCTACAGACTCTAGAAAAATAGAATTAAAGTGGTGATAGCAATTGTGTCTGTTTTGGTCCTGATTTTAAAGGGAATAATACTTTTTCTAATCTTTTCTAATGTTTCTAATCTTTACCTATTTGAATAATGTTTCCTGGGGCTATTTTTGTAGGTTCCATTAATGATGTTAAGTAATTTCTACAATTCCTAATGAGTTCAAGGAATTCCTTACAATATCTAGTTCACTAAGAAAGTTTCTTAAAAATAGTTATGAATAGTTTTCAGTTTTATAGTTTTTTGTAGCTCAATTATGATTATACATTTTATTTCTTTTAATTTTTAATGAGATTAATATTTGTAGATTAAAAAAATTAAAACAGTCTCCCATTCTTGAGCTAAACCCAATTTGTTTACTACATATTACTTCTTCCACACAATACTGGATTCAGATTGCTAATATTTTGTTTAGGATTTTTGTATTAAATTTATGAGTGTAATGGGTCTGGGTTTTATATTAAGTTCATAAAGATGAATTTAGATTGGATTTGCATTGACTCTAAAGTAATGTATGGAGCCCAGGAGGCTGTGAAAGTGGTGCTCAAGGTCTCAAAGGTCGTGAACCTGTTGGAGCTCAGCCACATTTGTCTGGATGGCGAGTGCAGCAGGGGACAGAGGAGGCCCTGGCACTCTCCCTTGGTCCATGGTATTTCCAGAGACTCCTCCCCTCCCAGCCTATAATTCCTGCCTTGTCTCACTCTTGCCCTCTGCCCTTGCCTGGGAGCTCCAGTGCCTCAGGGTCCTAGTGGCCTTGAGCTGAAGGCTCTGACTGATTTTGGGTGGCCTTGGTTAGCAGTAAGAGGAAGCAGGATGTCAGTTCCCTGACCAGAGACTGAAGCCAGGCCACGGTAATGAGAGCTCCAAATTCCAACCACTAGACCATGAGGGCCAGTGGCTACTGGCAAGGCCCTGGCTTGTCTGCTTTGTAGAAATGAATTTCAACAAAGAGATGGAAAATGGTGAAACAAGTGTTTATTAGGAAGTAAAAAAAGTACGTGTGAATAGGCACACATGGATGGGGTCAGAGAGAGTTGTGTTTCTGTGTATTTTATATGGGGCATTTCTTCTGGGTTTCCTCTGGCCAATCATCTTATTTTGCCTGGCTCTGAGTCTGTATTTGGTATACCTCAGGGTCCTCCACTCTTAGCCAAGGTGGATTCCAGTGCAGAGGCCTGTGGGAAGCTTGACACCATCTATTATGGGGTGACACCCTCTCCCTTTTTAGCCCCCCAAGAGCTTTTCTGTGCATGGATGGCTGGAAAAGTCTCCTTGACCTCAAGAGTTGAGAAATATGTATTTTCTTTATCTTTTATCTGGGCAGGTCTTGGCTCCTCTCTGCCCCTGTTATTTTGTTTATCTTGGAGTATCTGCCCACAGGGGATTCCCAGGAAGCTCAGTGGCAAAGAATCTGCCTGTCAATACAGGAGATGGAGGGATGTGGGTTCAGTTCCTAGGTTGCGAAGATCCCCTGGAGTAGGAAATGGCAACACACTCTCGTACTGTTCCCTGAACACTTCCATGGACAGAGGAGCCTAGTGGGCTATAGTCCATGAGGTTGCTATATTCCAAGAGTTGGACTCCACTGAGCATCCGAGCATATACGCACACATCTGTCCACAGGGAACAGACTTTAGGTCCTCAGCCTGGGGCCCATCTATCTTCTGCTTCATGGTCACTGCCAGGTGGAGGGTGGGTATTTATTAATAGAAAGACTAGAGTATCTTCTAATGCCCTCCCGTCCAGTTGTCATACTAGAGGAGGGGAAAGTATGAGGAGCTTAGAAGTTGGGGGTGGTGTTCGTGAAGGTATTCTGCTAACTAGAAGAAGCAGCCTCAAGCAGTGAGCTCAAACCTTTCTCCAGCATCTCTCATACAGGCAGCTCAGGCTGCTTCTCACAAGGAACCAGTGGACTGATGCCCCCTAGAGGGCGGGGCGGTCATGCAGCCTAAACAGCCCCCATCCCTTCTAGGGTGCTGGATGAGAAAGGAGGGTCTGTGGAACCAGTGCTTCCTCCACAGTCTCCTTTCATGCCTGGTAGCTCCTCTGACACAGAGACAGGAGGGTTCTGTAGACCAGGAGTTGGGGGGCTCCTGCTCAGAAGCTGGTTTATCTTTAGCACCTGGCTTACCTTTACCAGGAATGGGCTCCTATGAAGTCACCATTCTCCAGTTTCCCTTTCTCCTCTTTCTGTCTTCACCAGTTCACATGGGGACATTTCACATGAACACTCAGACATTTACACATACAGTGACTTTTTCATATACATATATTTTTACAAAGATACATGCTGATGTACACTGATGCCTTCCCTATGCAAAAATACACAAACTTCCATAGCACACTTTCATGAGCATGTGGGGAAACAAGGATTAACTCACACTGCACGAACACCCACACACACACAGAACACAGCCTTGCACACTTATATAGCTGGGCACAAGCACACCACACATGCATATATGCACAGGCACACATACATACACAAACTCACATACACATACTTGAAACGGGCACTCTCCATGTTGCTAGAAGTATAATCTTCAGAGCGGAACACAGAAGATAAGAATAAAGGACAGAGGCCAGCGTTACTCTCTTTTTATTCCCATCTCACTACATAACACCCCACTTGTCTAGCACAGATTATGGACAGGAGAGCATGTGTGCCACCTACAGGAGAGTCAAGAAGGGGCAACAATGGCAACCATGACCAGCTTCTTCCGGTGTCCATGCCCAGCTCAGGGAGCCCAGACTCATCTCCCTGCCCCAGCTGGGAGCTGGAGCTGGACTCTGTCGCAGTGAAGGCTGTATTTGATCCATGAGAAGAGCCCTCCAAGGTCCCACCCAGAGTGGCACTACAGGGGTCAGCTGGCATAGGAAAGATAACCCTGGCCAGAAAAATGGTGCTGGACTAGACCACTGGCACCCTGTACCCAGGCTGGTTTGATGATGTCTTATATGTGAGCTGTAGAGTGGGTCCTTATATGTGGCCCTGCTGGCAGAAGGCAAACTGGACCAGCTCCTCCTCTGGTGTTGTAGGGACAATCAAGCAGCTGTCACAGAGCTTCTGAGGCAGCTGGAGTGGTTCCAGTTCATCCTGGATGGCTATGATGATCTGCAGGGGCCCTTGTGCAGAGAGGTTGAAGAGGCCGAGGTCCAGTCTCATGGAGTACGTGCTGCACCCTTGAATCAGGAGGACGGTACTGCCGAGGTCCTCCCTTCTCATCACCACCCAGACCCTGGCTTCGTGGAATCCAGAGCCCTTGCTGAGACAACCACACTCTGACCACATCCTCAGAGGTTTCTCTGAGGACAAGAAGAGGAGTTATTTACGCTCGTATTTCACAGATGAGAAGCAAGTTAGAAATGCCCTTGACATTGTGCAAGCAAATGATGTTCTCTACAAAGCATGTCAGGTTCTAGGAATTTGCTGGTTGTCTGCTCTTGGCTGAAGGGCAGATAGCAAGAGGCAGAGAGGTCTCAGAAGTGCCCAGCACAGTGCCCAGTCTGTACTGTGGTGTAATGTGATCAATTGCAGCTTAAATAAATAGTGGTTTCACAAATTTTGAGAAACTTCTCAAATTTCCATGTTGGAAATGAGCCAAGGCTTGTCACAGACCTTTAGTCTTGGAGGCTGTAGTGTGACTTGATTTAGCTCCATGCTAATAACATATCATGACTATCCCCAGAGGTGCCTTTACCTGACTTTTCTTACTGGAAATATCAGTCAGTTCTAAGTGCTAACTCATAATCTCTTTTTTCTGCTTTGGTTCCCTCTGTAGAGAAAAGAAGAAAATGGAATTCTAGATGTAGATGTGGTCAGTTCCCAGCTCTCATTCTATTTTTTAAAAAAATCTATTTATTTATTTATATATTCATCAGCCATACCACCTGGCATGTGGGACCTTATTTCCCCAACTATGGATTGAATCCACGTTCCCTAAATTGGAAGTACAGAGTCTTAACCCTGGACCACCAGGGAAGCCAGCCAGCCCTCATTTTACAGATGAGGAAATTGAAGTTCAGTCAGGGGCCCCATCAAGTTCTGGGGTTCCTCAGGCAGCTCTCTAGTCTCCCACACCTCAGCCCATGGTGTAGAGCAGAGGTGCAAAGACTGTCCAGGCGCCGCAAACCTAACCCCATTCAGCAGTCGCCGAGAGCCCCAGTGCAGCTGAGAGTTTTGACACTGCCTCGGACCCTCAGACATCCCTCTTTTTGCCTTTCACACAGTTTTATTGCTGTTATGACTCCTCACAAGTTGAGTTCATGTGGACCAGTTCCAGAAAACTGCTGGACATGCTCAGATATATGAATCCAAGTTAACTCAGCCTTGAGTGATCAATGTGGGACTCCATGACACTCATTATTATGAACTCTTCTTCACACGGAAAGTTTGGTGGCTCCACATTTGATAATTATATACATACCTGTTGAACACATAGACTGTGTGTATATACAGAATCTGTGTAAGAAACTGCATGTGTGTGTGTGTGCTTGCCCAGTTGCTTTAGTCGTGTCCAACTCTTTGTGACACTATGGACTGTAGCCCGCCAGTCTCCTCTGTCCGTGGGATTCTCCAGGCGAGAGTACTGGAGTGGGTTGCCATACCCTCCTCCCGGGGATCTTCCTGACCTAGATGCGGGACTGATCCCGCACCTCTTATGTCTCCTGCATTCGCAGGTGGGGTCTTTATCACCAGCACCACCTGGGAAGCCCGAAAGTGTGCACATGCACTTAATTAAAGAGCAGTTTGTACTGGGTTACTGAGGAGGCTAGTGGAATCCATTTGGCTAGCTTGTGTTGGCCCCTAGAGAGTTTGAGTGTTCTCAGCAGACCAACTCCTGAGAGTCATAGATATTTGGGGAACAACAAAACAGGTGCCCAGTCATGTTGCTGGTTTTTCATGGGAACAAGGAGACCTGTTTTTTTTTTTTTTTTAATCAACTCACATTTATATTTATTCTTGGTTATTTAGCAGTCTTCTTTCACATTTTATTTTTTTTACTTTACAATATTGTATTGGTTTTGCCATACATCAACATGAATCCGCCATGGGTGTACATGTGTTCCCCATCCTGAACCCCCTCCCACCTCCCTCCCCATACCATCCCTCTGGGTCATCCCAGTGCTCCAGCCCCATGCATCCTGTATCATTCATCGAACCTAGACTGGCGATTCGTTTCACATATGATATACATGTTTCAATGCCGTTCTCCCAAATCATCCCACCCTTGCCCTCTCCCACAGAATCCAAAAGACTGTTCTATACATCTGTGTCTCCTTTGCTATCTCGCATACAGGGTTATCATTACCATCTTTCTAAATTCCCTATATATGCGTTAGTATACTCTATTGGTGTTTTTCTTTCTGGCTTACTTCACTCTGTATAATAGGCTCCAGTTTCATCCACCTCATTAGAACTGATTCAAATGTATTCTTTTTAATGTCTGAGTAGTACTCCATTGTGTATATGTACCACAGCTTTCTTATGCATTCCTCTGCTGATGGACATCTAGGTTGCTTCCATGTCCTGGCTATTATAAATAGTGCTGCAATGAACATTGGGGTACACGTGTCTCTTTCCCTTCTGGTTTCCTCAGTGTGTATGCCCAGCAGTGGGATTGCTGGGTCATATGGCAGTTCTATTTCCATTTTTTTAAGGAATCTCCACACTGTTCTCCATAGTGGCTGTACTAGTTTGCATTCCCACCAACAGTGTAAGAGGGTTCCCTTTTCTCCACAGCCTCTCTAGCATTTATTGCTTGTAGACTTTTGGATAGCAGCCATTCTGACTGGCGTGAAATGGTACCTCACTGTGGTTTTGATTTGCATTTCTCTGATAATGAGTGATGTTGAGCATCTTTTCATGTGTTTGTTAGCCATCTGTATGTCTTCTTTGGAGAAATGTCTATTTAGTTCTTTGGCCCATTTTTTGATTGGGTCATTTATTTTTCTGGAGCTGAGCTGTAGGAGTTGCTTGTATATTTTTGAGATTAATTCTTTGTCAGTTGCTTCATTTGCTATTATTTTCTCAGGAGACCTGTTTTTTAAAAAAAATGAATGTAATATCCAACTGAAATTTAGACATGCTATTTTACATAGGATTCACATTCAAATCAAACTAGATTAAGCAAAAATTAAATGACCCACTATTTTCTTTCTTTTCTTTTTTTAAAGCTGATTTCTAGTTAGGTCTGTCTGGCTCTTTCTAACAATGTTATCTGGGCTTCCACTGTCTTTCCCCTCTGTTGCTCTTTCTATAGTTGCCTTTTGCTCTTATATGTCAGAGAAGATGGCCACAAGGGGCATCAACCTAAACCATTCTTACAGCCAATAATTCCATAGGGAGGGAATAGTCTTTATGAATAGCTCCTGCAGGGAAGTTGGAGAAGGATTCTGACCTGACCCTGAGCAGGTGTCAAGCCTTGAACAATCTCTTTGGTCTGGACAATGAACTCTGACTTGAGTGACTCTCATGGCCTAGGTCACATTCGAAGGGCTGAGTAAGAAAGGACCAGCACCTCCTGAAACATAGGGAATGGAAAAGTGGATCCCTAAGGAAAGAATTCTGAGCAGACAATATATCATACTGTACACTGATAAAGTGTCTACATACTGAACACAGACAAAGGCTAGGCTGGCCTCTAGTCTGGTTGGTTGTCAGACTCTGCCTCGTGGGAATGCTGCTGGCTGCTGTTAAGCAGGGCCTGATAAGAGGTGTCAGGTTGTGGAACCCTCAGAGGCCCCCGGGCTAGTGCTGGCTCACTGGTGGGCAGAGTCAGGGTCTTGAAGACTCTGGGGCTGCTGCCCACCCACTGGCAGGTGAAACCAGGGCCTGGGGTTAGTGCCAGACTACTTGCAGGCAGAGCTGGTTCCTGGAGTCTGGTGGCAGGGCATAGGGATCTGAGTGCCCATTTCAGACTGTATGTGGAGATGGGGAAGTAGCTCCTGACACAGTTGTGTATGGCGTCAACTGAACATAGCTGTTGTTCAGTTGCTAAGTCATGTCCAACTCTTTGAAACCCCATGGATTGCAGCATGCCAGGCTCCTCTATCCTCCACCATCTCCCAGAGTTTCCTCAGATCCATGTCCACTGAGTCAATGATGCTATCTAACCATCTCATCCTCTGCCACCCCCTTCTCCTTTTGCCTTCTATTTTCCCCAGCATCAGGGCTTTTTCCAATGATTCAGCTCTTTGTGTCAGGTGGCCAAAGTATTGGCGCTTCAGCATCAGTCCTTCCAATTGAGTATTCAGGGTTGATTTCCTTTAGGACTGATTCATTTGATGGGATCTGGAGTGTCCTGAAGTTTGCGTTGCCCTGCTAGTGGGGAGAGTCTGGCCTAATTCTGTCTGCCCTCGGGTGGATGAGGCCGGTCTAGAGATCTGCGCAGACTTCCTGGTGGGAGGGGCCCGTGCCTGGCTACTGGTGGGTGGAGTTAGGTCTTGGCCCTCCGGTGGGCAGAGTGGCAGTGGGCTTAGGAGGTCTTCAGGCCCCTGTCTGCAGAAGGCTGGGGCTGTGTCCCTGCCCAGTTAGTTGTTTGGCCTGAGGCATCCAACACTGGTGCCTCCAGACTATTAGGTGGGGCCAGGTCTTGGCCCTAAATGCTGGAGGAAGGAGCCCACACAATGGTGTCGGCCTGTCAGCTCGTCCTTCAGCGTAGGATGAGCTCCTAAATATGGGTGCTGCTGGCGTCTACGTCCCCAGGTGAGCTGCAGGTGCCTCTCCAGGAGACTCTCCAAGACCTGCAAGTAGGTCTGGCCCAGGCTCTTATCAATTACTGCTCTTGCCCTGGGTCCCTGAGTGTGTGAAATCTGTGGAGTGGAGTCTCTATTTCCCCTAGTCCTGAGGGGCTCCTGCAATTTAGCCCCGCTGGCCTTCAAAGCCAAATACCCCGAGGGCTCGTTTTCCCAGTGCTGGACCTTCTAGATTGGGGAACCTGATGTTGGGGCTCAGAACTTGTGCTCCTGTGGGAAGGCCCCTGGGATACAATTATTCTCCAGTTCGTGGGTGTCCCACCTGGGGGTGGTCCCTCCCACCATGGGTCTTGGTCTCATTTCTTCTTTATGCTTGTAGCTGTGGAAGGTCTTTTCTGGTAGGTCCCAGTCTTTTTCACTGATGGTTATTCTGCAGATAGTTGTGATTTTGGTGTGCTCTTTTTTTTTTGTTTTTAATGAATATTAAAAAAAAAAACCCTTTTATTTATTCATTTATTTTTGGCTATGCTGGGTCTTTGTTGCTGCATGGGCTTTTCTCTAGTTGTGACAAGCAGGCACTACTCTCTAGCCGTGGTATGCGGGCTTCTCATTATGGTGGTTTCTCTTGTTGCTGAGCATAACCCCAGAGTGCTCAAGCTTCTGTAGTTGTGGCTCCCGGGCTCTGGAACACAAGCTCAGTGGTTGTGGTGCATGGGCTTAATTGTTCCTCAGTACGTGGGATTCTCTCAGACCAGGGATCGAACCCGTGTCCCCTGCATTGTCAAGTGCATTCTTTACCACTGAGCTACCAGAGAAATCTGATTTTGGTGTGCTCTTAAAAGGAAATGGCTCTCTTAAAAGGAAGCTCTGGGTCTCTCTCTAGTCTCTTGGCTGCTCTCCTCATCTCCTTACTTAGCTTCCCTTTGCAGGGTGGGAGGTGTGAGCCATGAGAAAAAAAAAGCTATGGTCAAAAGGAAAGAACCAGGAAACAGCTCTCGGGTCCTTTCTGAAAGAGTGGGGTTTGACAGTGGCACTTGGAAGGTGAATCAGATGAAATATAAGATGTCTAGTTAAATTTGAATTTAAGATGGACAATGAATATTTTTTTTTTACATGGGACATACGTTGAAAAATTATTTGTCGTGAAGGCAAAGGCACCCCACTCCAGTACTCTTGCCTGGAAAATCCCATGGACGGAGGAGCCTGGTAGGCTGCAGTCCATGGGGTCACTAGGAGTCGGACACGACTGAGCAACTTCACTTTCACTTTTCACTTTCCTGCATTGGAGAAGGAAATGGCAACCCACTCCAGTGTTCTTGCCTGGAGAATCCCAGGGATGGCGGAGCCTGGTGGGCTGCCGTCTATGGGGTTGCACGGAGTCGGACACGACTGAAGTGACTTAGCAATCTGAACCTCAGATTCAGACTGGTCATCCTGTGCTATTATTTGCTCAATCTGGCTGCCCCATTCGGAGGAGGGTCGTGAAGAACAGGCAGTGGCTGTGAGCCAGGTGGAGTAAGGTATCAGCTGCTGTAGCTCCAGTTACCACTGAAATCCACTGCCACCTCTCCTTGCCTTCCCTGGGACTCAAAGCAAAGAGGCCTCTGTATACAACTCACAAACTTGTGAGGATCTGTAGTAGGTTAAAATGTGAATGCTTCTCGGTATACTTGGGAGTATTTGGGAAAGGGTTGCCAGGAAACTAACACCCAAAACAGATGTCCTTTTCATTATAGGGGACTGGAATGCAAAAGTAGGAACTCAACAAACACCTGGAGTAACAGGTAAATTTGGCCTTGGAATACAGAATGAAGCAGGGCAAAGGCTTATAGAGTTTTGCCAAGAGAATGGACTGGTCATAGCAAACACCCTCTTCCAACAGCACAAGAGAAGACTCTACACATGGACATCACCAGATGGTCAACACTGAAATCAGATTGATTATATTCTTTGCAGCCAAAGATGGAAAAGCTCTATACAGACAGCAAAAACAGGACCAGGAGCTGACTGTGGCTCAGATCATGAACTCTTTATTGCCAAATTCAGATTAAATTGAAGAAAGTAGGGAAAGCCACTAGAGCATTCAGGTATGACCTATATCAAATCCCTTACAATTATACAGTGGAAGTGAGAAATAGATTTAAGGGACTAGATCTGATAGAGTGCCTGATGAACTATGGATGGAGGTTTGTGACATTGTACAGGAGACAGGGATCAAGACCATCCCCAGGAAAAAGAAATGCAAAAAAGCAAAATGGCTGTCTGGGGAGGCCTTACAAATAGTTGTGAAAAGAAGAGAAGTGAAAAACAAAGGAGAAAGGGAAAGATATACCCATTTGAATGCAGAGTTCCAAAGAATAGCAAGGAGAGATAAGAAAGCCTTTCTCAATGATCAGTGCAAAGAAATAGAGGAAAACAATAGAATGGGAAAGACTAGAGATCTCTTCAAGATAATTAGAGATACCAAGGGAACATTTCATGCAAAGATGGGCTCAATAAAGGACAGAAATAGTATGGACCTAACAGAAGCAGAAGATATTAAGAAGAGGTGGCAAGAATACACAGAAGGAGTGTACAAAAAAGATCTTCACGACCTAGATGATCACGATGGTGTGATCACTCACCTAGGTCTAGACATCCTGGAATGTGAAGTCAAGTGGGCCTTAGGAAGCATCACTACAAACAAAGCTAGTGGAGGTGATGGAATTCCAGTTGAACTATTTCAAATCCTAAAAATGATGCCGTGAAAGTGCTGCACTCAGTATGCCAGCAAATTTGGAAAACTCAGCAGTGGCCACACGACTGGAAAAGGTGTTTTCATTCCAATCCCAAAGAAAGGCAATGCCATAGAATGTTCAAACTACCACACAATTGCATTCATCTCTCACGCTAGTAAAGTAATGCTCAAAATTCTCCAAACAGCCTTCAGCAATACGTGAACTGTGAACTTCCTGATGTTCAGGCTGGTTTTAGAAAAGGCAGAGGAACCAGAGATCAAATTGTCAGCATCTGCTGGGTCATCAAAAATGCAAGAGAGTTCCAGAAAAATATCTATATCTGCTTTATTGACTATTCCAAAGCCTTTGTGTGGATCACAATAAACTGTGGAAAATTCTGAAAGAGATGGAAATACCAGACCACCTGACCTGCCTCTTGAGAAATCTGTATGCAGGTCAGGAAGCAACAGTTAGAACTGGACATGGACCAACAGACTGGTTCCAAATAGGAAAAGGAGTACGTCAAGGCTGTATATTGTCACCCTGCTTATTTAACTTATATGCAGAGTACATCATGAGAAATGCTGGGCTGGATGAAGCACAAGCTGGAATCAAGATTGCCGGGAGAAATATCAATAACCTCAGATATGCAGATGACACCACACTTATGGCAGAAAGTGAAGAAGAACTAAAAAGCCTCTTGATGAAAGTGAAAGTGGAGAGTGAAAAAGTTGGCTTAAAGCTCAACATTCAGAAAACTAAGATCATGGCATCCAGTCTCATCACTTCATGGCAAATAGGCAGGAAAACAGTGGAAACAGTGTCAGACTTTATTTTTTTGGGCTCCCAGATCACTGCAGATGGTGACTGCAGCCAAGAAATTAAAAGATGCTTTCTTCTTGGAAGGAAAGTTATGACCAACCTAGACAGCATATTAAAAAGCAGAGACATTACTTTGCCAACAAAAGTCCATCTAGTCAAAGCTATCGTTTTTCCAGTAGTCATGTATGGATGTGAGAGTTCGACTGTGAAGAAAGCTGAGCACTGAAAATTGATGCTTTTGAACTGTGGTGTTAGAGAAGACTTTTGAAAGTCCCTTGGACTGCAAGGAGATCCAACCAGTCTGTCCTAAAGGAGATCAGTCCTGAGTGTTCATTGGAAAGACTGATGTTGAAGCTGAAACTCCAGTACTTTGGCACCTGATGTGAAGAACTGCCTCATTGGAAAAGACCCTGATGCTGGGAAAGATTGAAGGTGAGAGGAGAAGGGGATGACAGAGAATGAGATGGTTGGATAGCATCACCAACTCAATGGACATGAGTTTGGGTAAACTCCAGGAGTTGGTGATGGACAGGGAGGCCTGGCGGAGAAGCCAATGGCACCGCACTCCAGTACTCTTGCCTGGACAGAGGAGCCTGGTAGGCTGCAGTCCATGGGGTCGCTAAGAGTAAGACACGACTGAGTGACTTCACTTTCACTTTTCACTTTCATGCATTGGACAAGGAAATGGCAACCCACTCCAGTATTCTTGCCTGGAGAATCCCAGGGACAGGGAAGCCTGATGGGCTGCCATCTATGGGGTCGCACAGAGTCGGACATGACTGAAGTGACTTAGCAGTAGCAGCAGCAGCAGCAGGGAGGCCTGGCATGCTGCAGTCCATGGGGTTGCAAAGAGTCGGACACCACTGAGTGACTGAACTGAACTGAACTGCCAGGAAAAGACTGAATTTATATAAGTAAATCCACACAGCTTTGAGATTGGGTTGGTGTGCTACACTTGACAATAGCCTGCACTGTCCAATGACATCTGGGACATGGTTACCATGTAGGAAGTGACTGGCAGAGAACACATTAAGTCAGATATACCTGAGGTGGCTACATGCTTAGAAAGATCACCCAGCTCTTCCTGCTTTTAGTGTGTCTTTTTCACAGCAGTAGGTGGACAGATACAATAAAACAGATAAATATCAGGGCTCCCCCAGGTGGAAATAATGCCTCAGAATGAAGTTCACCTGCGACAAAATCAAATGTAACAAAATAACTTTATAAGCATGTCAAAACCATACCAGAGGTAGTAGAACATTCTTGATGGCCTAGAAATAATAAATGTAAATTACTTGTTCTCACTGTTGCTAGTTGCATATACATAAAATATCACCGATGTGAAAATCAGAGTGATTTACTGGACACTCAGTGAAAGCAAAAACAATTAGTTCCAAATGTTGGATCTGCCACTTTCTAGATGTATGTATGTTTTTGTTAAGTTATTTATACTTTCTGAGCATCAGTTTTTAAAATATGATATTATAAAATAATAATTATAAGTTCATAAAAATTATAAAATCAAAACCTTATAATAATAGCACTTTCAGTTCAGTTCAGTTCTCAGTCATGTCCGACTCTTTGCAACCCCATGAATAGCAGCACGCCAGGCCTCCCTGTCCATCACCAACTCCTGGAGTCTACTGAAACCCATGTCCATCGAGTTGGTGATGCCATCCAGCCATCTCATGCTCTGTCGACCCTTCTCCTCCTTCCCCCAATCCTTCCCAGCATTAGGGTCTTTTCCAACGACTCAACTCTTCGCATGAGGTGGCCAAAGTATTAGAGTTTCGACTTCAACATCAGTCCTTCCAATGAACACCCAGGACTGATCTCCTTTAGAACGGACTGGTTGGATCTCCTTGCAGTCCAAGGGACTCTCAAGAGTCTTCTCCAACACCACAGTTCAAAAGCATCAGTTCTTTGGTGCTCAGCTTTCTTCACAGTCCAACTCTCACATCCATACATGACCACAGAAAAAACCATAGCCTTGACTAGATGGACCTTTGCTGGCAAAGTAATGTCTCTGCTGTTCAGTGTGCTATCTAGGTTGGTCATAACTTTTCTTCCAAGGAGTAAGCGTCTTTTAATTTCATATTAAAGTATATTTAATATATAAATAGACATATTTATAAAATATAGTATATATTTTGTATTTATATATATAAATAAATATATATATATATTGAATATATACTATATTTTATAAATATTCTGCTGGATCATGGAAAAAGCAAGAGAGTTCCAGAAAAACATCTATTTCTGCTTTATTGAGTATGCCAAAGCCTTTGACTGTGTGAATCACAATAAACTGTGGGAAATTCTGAAAGAGATGGGAATACCAGACCACCTGATCTGCCTCTTGAGAAATTTGTGTGCAGGTCAGAAAGCAACAGTTAGAACTGGACATGGAACAACAGACTGGTTCCAAATAGGAAAAGGAGTTCATCAAGGCTGTATATTATCACCCTGTTTATTTAACTTATATGCAGAGTACATCATGAGAAACGCTGGACTGGAAGAAACACAAGCTGGAATCATGATTGCCGGGAGAAATATCAACAACCTCAGATATGCAGATGACACCACCCTTATGGCAGAAAGTGAGGAGGAACTAAAAAGCCTCTTGATGAAAGTGAAAGTGGAGAGTGAAAAAGTTGGCTTAAAGCTCAACATTCAGAAAATGAAGATCATGGCATCCGGTCCCATCACTTCATGGGAAATAGATGGGGAAACAGTGGAAACAGTGTCAGACTTTATTTTTTGGGGCTCTCAAATCACTGCAGATGGTGACTGCAGCCATGAAATTAAAAGACGCTTACTCCTTGGAAGGAAAGTTATGACCAACCTAGATAGCATATTGAAAAGCAGAGACATTACTTTGCCAACAAAGGTTCATCTGGTCAAGGCTATGGTTTTTCCTGTGGTCATGTATGGATGTGAGAGTTGGACTGTGAAGAAGGCTGAGCACTGAAGAATTGATGCTTTTGAACTATGGTGTTGGAGAAGACTCTTGAGAGTCCCTTGGGCTGCAAGGAGATCCAACCAGTCCTTTCTGAAGGAGGTCAGCCCTGGGATTTCTTTGGAAGGAATGATGCTAAAGCTGACACTCCAGTACTTTGGCCACCTCATGCGAAGAGTTGACTCATTGGAAAAGACTCTGATGCTGGGAGGGATTGGGGGCAAGAGGAGAAGAGGCCGACAGAGGATGAGATGGCTGGATGGCATCACTGACTCAATGGACGTGAGTTTGAGTGAACTCCGAGAGTTTGTGATGCACAGGGAGGCCTGGCATGCTGCGATTCATGGGGTCGCAAAGAGTCGGACACGACTGAGCGACTGATCTGATCTGATCTGATATATTGAATATAGTACAATATATATTAATATATTGTACATATAATATACATAAATATTTTATAAAATATAAATAAAATATAAATGTAGTGACAATTTTCAATTTATAGCAGCAGTTATCATTGGAAAAGACTCTGATGCTGGGAGGGATTGAGGGCAGAAGGAGAAGGGGATGACAGAGGATGAGATGGCTGGATGGCATCACTGACTCAATGGACGTGAGTCTGAGTGAACTCCGAGAGCTGGTGATGGAAAGGGAGGCCTGGCGTGCTGCGATTCATGGGGTTGCAAAGAGTCAGACACGACTGAGTGACTGAACTGAACTGAATGATGACAATTTTATTTTATTTATTTTTTAACTGATAAGTTTGGTTTTTTCGTTGAAATACATTTAACATATAACTGTGAAAATTTAAGGTGTACAACATGATAATTTGGCTGTTCTTGTCAGCATAGACTGAACATTGGTTCTAACACATACCTTGTGAAATTAGTAACATTATTTTAGCAGAAACGTAATAGAGGCAGAGAAGTTACATATTTGCTCAGTCATAAAACTAGTCCAGATATTTTGACTTCAAAACAAAAAGCCCCAATTATAAAATCATCTGATTGTCTTCTTCTCCATTAAAATTTCAGTATTACTATATTTGTACTAGAAAATATCAAACACATTGGTAAGGACATCCAGGCTTTCTACAAAGTAACTTCAATCAACTTAATGTATTTCGTATTACTAATTAAGAATTTCTTAATTGGGGAGGTCATGGTGGAATTGAGCCTCTTGAGTGAAGAGGTGTTTATTCCCCATAGAAACGGAGAATGTTGCTCCAAGTTTGTGCAATTGAATTTTCTTAGGTCCATATGGGATATTCTTATGGGCAAATCTATATAAATTGGGAGTAAGTTTTTTAGAGAAAGATTCTCCTACATCAAACAATTCAATGCTGTATAATATTATAAAATCAGTGCATTGAACAACTGAGTTGCTTTTATGGGAGCATTTCTCCAGTAAAGAAGTGAAATATATGTTTAAATGAGATGAAAGTCAGAGGCAGTCATTAGGTTAGGAATTGGAGAGTCTACTTATGTACCTGTCAGTGGGTTTACTGTTTACAGATTTTCTCGATGATAATTGGAGACGCCTATCAGTGCTCAGGTAAGAATGCCCACTACACCACCTTTCATATTCAAGCATAAGTTTGGGCAATAATTAGAGCTCTAAGTAGTTTGCTTGCACTAATTATCAGTTCATAGAGGTTTGTAGCTGGAGTGGCAGATGGTCATAAATAAGGCTAGTCATGGAGAAAGATGAAATCCAGAGGAGGAAGTGGTTTGCCCAAGGTCATTTACAGAAAGTTAACATTAGAGTCAGAAGAACACGTCAGTGAATTCGGCCAGCATTTTAGTTTATATTGAAAGGAAAAGATGGACCATTCGGGTTTAGTTTTTTTTTTTTAATGAAGACAGCACATTTAAATTTGTTTCTAACTTTATCAGCCCCAGGAGTTTGTATATTTTTAATATACTCTGAATTTTCTTATTTTTAAAACTAATTTGGTTTTACCCACCTGGAGTTTAATATATACTTTTGCCTACTAGAAATGGTACTTAAAAAGTTTATTTTTCCTGTAGAGTTTACTAATTTGGAAATTTTTTTGATATCTAAACTATAATTATTAAAGTTGATACAAACATTTGATTTTAATTTATCACTATGGCCAAATTCAGTAAATCACCTTGCCTTTTATTCTCTGCTATTGTCCTAATGATCTGAACTGAAGACAACATTACATGTCTTTAGATTGCTTGTCTTTCTGTCCTGGCTTCCTCATGTCCTACAGTGAAATTCTGCTAGTTTTCAAAGCACCCTCCAAAGGCTAATTCTAGTACTAAGATGTCATTGAATAAATACCTTTGATTTCAGCAAGCCAGCCTTCCTGCTTCCACTTCATGGCCCTTCTACCATGACATCCTGTGCTTATGGTTGTTCACTCTGCTTTTACATTCAGAAGTAATATTTCCCTCTTTAAATTTCTAGAGTACTTGTCCTGACTCTGGTTTCCCTTAAATGACAGGCTGAGAAAAGGCATTTTATTTTACTGACAGAAGGAGACTCTGAAGGTTTGGGGAGGGAGGGTATTATTTTGGCTGGGATATGAGGGATAGATTGGAGGAGAAGTTACAAAACCTGGAGAAGCCAGTTTGGAAACCATTTAACGATGGGAGGGAGGTTGAAAGGAGAGGAAAAGAGGCAGTGAGCTGGAGCAGTGAAAGTAGGGATGAACTTGCTGAGCCCAGAGGGACTCCAGATTTTAAAGATCAAAGCGTCCAAAAGTGAGGAGGATGCTAGAGGCAGGGGAGAGTTGGTGTGGATGACTGGAGGGGAGATCAGGGGAGAAGTGAGTTGCTCTGCCCAGAGAGGGGCTCAGGAAGATTGGGGGGAAGATGATCAGCTCTGCTTGGGGCTGGCTAGCCCATAGGACTCAGACAGCACGTGTGCCTCCTACATGCTCATCCACCACGATTCCAGTGTTCCCTTCAGCTTGTGTGTCATCTGCATGGAGGGGAAGCTTTGCAGGCTGCAGTTTTCCAAGAACAAATCGGAGAAACACTCATGTCAGAACCAGAAGAGATGTCTTGGGTTATTTGTCTGCTCCCAACCACACAGGGGAACTTGAGTGCAGAGAGAAGCAAGGACTCATCTTGGAGGTAGTGGCAGTCTGGACTAAAGCTCATTCCTCCAATCTAGTGGTATTTCCAATCCTACAAGAAGCCTCAAACTTCTACAAAAGCCATGGATTAATTCTGGGGCTCTCGTTTTGAATTTGATTTATTTTTCCTTTAAACACTACATTCCTTAAGGGCAGAAAGCCCATTCCCTGGGCTTTCCTAATTTTAATATTTATTATTCCATCTATTCAGTAAATATTGGTTTATTATCTATTATATCATTTAGTATCTATTCCAGGCACTGAGAATACAGTGAATAACAGAACAAAGTTCCTGTGCTCCTGGAGCTTATATTCCAGAAGGGGGAGTTAAATAATAAGCATAAAACTCTAATAAATATGTGGTATTTCAGTTGGTGATGAGTGTTACAGCAAAAAAGAAATCAGGGTGTTGGGAGTCAGTGAATGATGGGGTAGAGAGTAGTGGGGAAGTGAGAGAGAGAGAGAGATTGAAAGAGAGAGTGGTTGTGTAAACCACAGGATCAGAATGACAAAAATGGTATTTTTTTATATCCTTGAAAGTCACTTTAATGGTCACAAGGATAGGCCATGGAAAACTGACCTCTAAAGTTTCTCATTCAGGCAAATTTCAGTATAATTAGTCAGATCAACTCTGACTAGAAACTGGAGTGCTTGAAACAATTTACTTAGGTGTATCTGAGATAAGTGCCTTTAAATTCAACCTCTTAAATGTTTCTGTATTTGTTGGGGTATATTATTCATATATGTTTTTTAAACAAAGTTATTATAAATGAATTTTGAACCTTAGCATTTATAGTAAATATTCACTGAAGTTTTGTTTTAATTTTGAATTACTAATTATAATTTTTTCCAGATTTTTTTTGCTATTTGCTATTTGTTTATTTGAAATACTTAATTTGAAAGCTCATATATAAACATGAAATTGAAAATAGCAGAGATGCATACATCAATGTATTATAATAGACAATAGATTTTAAATAATATAATGTCTGTGTATATTTTAAGGAAAAGATTAATTTTCCACCTAGCAAAAAAATTACTGGTGAACATCTGCTATTATTTTGTACTTTTGAAACAAGATTTCTGAGCCAAAATGCTTCACTTCTTTATTTGTACTTGGAAGAGTCCCTATTCCAGTATATTAGCCATTGTCAAAATTGCCAACTTGATTCTTCAGAATGAACTCATCATTGTATCTTCTGTCAAGAATATCACACTCAAACTCTCATCTATTGGATTTTTACTTTATTATTTACATACATGGTCCATAAAAACAATATACGCTTCACTATTGAAATGAAAAGTGGAAACGAAAGCTTTGTGGTTGACTTCATCCTCTTGGGCTTTTCTAATTTTCCTCAACTCCAAGGGCAGCTCTTTTGGGTGTTCTTGGCTGATTATCTGGTGACTCTGCTGGGAAATGCCATCATTATAGTCGTCATCTCCCTGGAACAGAGCTTGCACGTTCCCATGTACTTGTTTCTCCTGAACCTGTCTGTGGTGGAAGTGGGTTTCAGTGCAGTCATCATGCCTGAGATGCTGGTGGTCCTCTCCAGTGAAAAACTACGATCACTTTTGCAGGCTGTTTTGCACAGATGTACTTCATTCTCCTTTTTGGGGGTACTGAGTGTTTTCTCCTGGGGGCAATGGCTTATGACCGATTTGCTGCAATCTGCCATCCTCTGAGCTACCCAGTGACTATGAACAAAAGGGTTTTCACAAAATTAGTTATAGTCTCATGGGTCTCATGGATCATGGTGGCTACTGTGCAGACCACATGGGTGTTTACTTTTCCCTTTTGTGGCCCCAATGAAATTAATCATCTCTTCTGTGAGACTCCCCCAGTGTTAGAGCTTGCATGTGCAGACACCTTTTTGTTTGAGATCTATGCATTCACTGGCACCATTCTGACAGTTATTGTTCCATTCTCGTTGATACTCTTGTCTTATGTTCGAATTCTCTTTGCCATCCTGAAGATGCCATCAACCACTGGGAGGCAAAAGTCCTTTTCTACCTGTGCCTCCCATCTCACATCTGTTACCCTCTTCTATGGCACAGCCAGTATGACTTACTTACAACCTAAATCTGGCTACTCCCCAGAAACCAAGAAGCTGATGTCCTTGGCTTACACGTTGCTTACACCTCTGCTGAATCCACTGATCTACAGCTTGTGAAACAGTGAGATGAAAAGAGCTTTGATGAAATTATGGCGAAGAAAAGTGGATTTACATACATTCTAACTGTGGTGAGAAGGCATGGGGTATTTGGTCACTGCTCAATGGAACTCTACTTAAATTTAACAAATGACCACACATTTCTCAGCATGAACATATATAATTTGTTTAGTTTTTCAAGTTTGACAGTATATTAGGAATTTCTCTCTTTTGATTGTGATTCAGTTTTTATTGAGAATGTGTTTTGATAAAATGTAATAAAACAGTTTATCTGTTTCTCTATTATAAATATCCAAGATATTACTGGATTATTGTTATTAAGATGAAGGCTCAATAAATATCAAGTTCCATATGTTCATGGTCTTCCCTGGTGGCTCAGAATGTAATGAATCTACCTGTAATGCAGGAGACCTGGGTTCGATCCCTGGGTCAGGAAGATCCCCTGGAGAAAGGAATGGCAATCCATCCAGTGTTCTTGCCTGGGAAATCTCAGGAACAGAGGAGTCTGTCAAACTACAGTCCATGGAGTCCCAAAGAGTCGGACATGCTTGAGCGACTAACACTTACACTTTCTCTCTCGTTCCATACGTTCATATGTACTGCTATTTTATTCCTATATGACAGATTCCTCAAAGTGAGTCTGATGAATGAAGAGTATGTGCTTATAAATTTTAATGGTTATGGCAGAATTACTTTTCAAAATCATTGTAATTCTTCAGACTTATCCAAAGGCTCACTCTGCTGCTGTAACAGGGTAGAGCTTCAAGAGACCAAAAAAATAGATGAGATTTTACTTTCTGCAGTGAGAATCTTCCATAAATTTGTAAATAAAATTTAGCTATTTGGGGGAAACCAAACTGTTCTACTTAAGGGTCTCACACAGATTATAATTCAAAACAGAACTTCTCTTGATATTTTCCCATATAGTCACCCAATGTTGGGGACCAGAGAATTCCAAGGGAACTTCCTGAAGCCTCACTTGATACTGTTAGTATCTTTCTTCACTTGTAGACCACAGTTTTTAGAGACTTTTGTTAAATTTTCCTTTATAGTTTCAGATTATAGACACTTTGTTTATCCACCTAGGATGGTTCTTCTTCTTCTTTTTTTATTGTGGGAAACTAAGTGATTTTTGTGCATGTTTTCGTTGAGTCATATTATCAGTGGTGTGATCTTCCTCAGGATAGTTTCTCATTTTGCAACATCTGGAACATGTAATGCTTGCTTTCTCCTTTAATGTTGCTGTTTGTACACAGAGAGGGGAGTGCATTATTGAATCTACATCATAGGAGCTTCTGCTCTCCTTAATTTCTGCTCCAGGGGTGGTAATAAAGGGATAAAAACTATTTCCATTGTCATTCAGCTGTAAGAAAAACGATTTGTGATTACTAGAGCCTCTGCCAAAAAACTGGAGCATGAAACTGTGAAATCAGAATTTCACACACACAATAAAGAAATTTCATCATCAAATGGTTGTAACCAGTTTGAGTAACATTTGAATCTTGTATAATCTTCTTTTCAGTAGGGCATTAAACAGGCGTTTGGAAGTCCTTTTAATCAAATGCTGTCTCTGAGTGAAGTTTCCTTCTCATTGCCCTTAGAGGGGCCAGTTAAATAAGGCCATCTAGGAAAAAAAATCTCTGAAGCCTAAACCCAAGCCAAATATGCAGCTTTGTTTTGATATTTGTTATTTTTTTGTTTTGTTTTTGTTTTTGGTATACACTTTCATTCATTGGCATATACCATTCATTCATTCAATGAATTTTTGTTAAGATGAGTTTTAATGAGACTGTGCCTGGGGAAATACAGTTTCTGACCTTGATGAATTTATAGTTTATTGGATGACCACTAACTTTGGAATGTCACAGAAGTCACATTGATCTCTGTCTCCATCCCAGGGGAGGAATAGAACTTGATCTTGTAAGGTTCAAAGTTTGATCACACATGTGATGATTTCAGAGTTACATTGTTTCTTCATTTGGTGCCAACTGTGACAAAATATAGCTAGTTTATAATTCTACTCCAAAGAGTAGCAATTCAGGTAACACCAGCTTCAACCTCATGGCAGCAGCTGCTGCTGCTGCTAAGTTGCTGCAGTCATGTCCAACTCTGTGCAACCCCATAGACAGCAGCCCACCAGGCTCCTCCATCCATGGGATTTTCCAGGCAAGAGTACTGGAGTGGGTTGCCATTGCCTTCTCTGCTTAGTTGGATTAATGTAAGACAAATGCTTCAAAGAAGTTAATCTTCACAGCATAAAATCTGTTTTTTTTTCTTCACATTTTATTCTAAAGCCAGATCATCCTCATCTTCTTTACCTCTGAAGATTTCTGCTTGCCTTCCTTCCCCAACAGTGGGAAGCAGAGAAAACATGGAAAATGAAGAAAAGTACCTATACTGGGGTAGCATCTTATGGGTGAAGGTCTAACAGGCCCCTCTGATAACCACAGAGTTGATTATGAGGTCTCCTCTGAGAGTCTAGCATGTGACCCCCACACGTGGCTCAGAGACTTTAGAGGAGCTGCTGCTGAGTCTTTCCTCTTGTGGACTTTGTACCACTTTGAAATATGTAACTTGAAACTGTAGTAAAAGACAGGATTGATATTCTTTTTGCTTCTGAATTTACAGTTGCCTGGCTGATTTTAGATACATTTTGTAGATTCTACTTCTCTCATTTCTATTATAAGGATATTATTAGCTTGAATTTTCCTTATATAATTATTAACAAATGTGTGATGCGTGTATTGTTTGGTTGCTACACTCCATAATAGAAGTTTTCCGAGGGTAGTGACTATATGAATTTCTTCACCCCTGTGTTCCAATTGCTTCATACAGGGCCTGGGATAGAATAAGTGCTAAATAATACTTTTCTAACAAATAAGAAGATGGCAGTCTGAGGTCAGATGTTAGTCTCAAGTCCTGGAGCAGACCTAGAGGACAGGACAGGCACAAGAATTAAGCAGGAGCTGGTAGTAGAACAGTCCCTGAGAGGAAATCTTAGGAGGGATCTGAGGGGAGTGGGTGGAAGAGATTGTTCAATAAACTTTTTTTTTTTTAAATCTATGCCCAAGTTACCTAGAGTGTTCTATTGTATTCAGCTCTTTCATGATGTAGTCCATGTAAATAAAATGATATGATCAGGGGACTCACAAGATATTAGGAATCTCTTGACATGTTGGTGTAGCCAGTTATAGGGGATGTTCACTTTTCTTTGACCTCAAATATGACACATCTGTCACAAGTTTCAGTATCTCAGAGCAAAAATCATCTTAAGTATCTTAGAGAGTATGTGATGTTTCAGCTCAGTTCAGTTCAGTTGCTCAGTTGTGTCCAACTCTTTGTGACCCCCACGGAGCACAGCACTCCAGGCCTCTCTGTCCATTACCAACTCCCAGAGTTTACTCAAACTCATATCCATTGAGTCAGTGATGCCATCCAGCCATCTCATCCTCTGTCGTCCCCTTCTCCTCCTGCCTTCAATCTTTCCCAGCATCAGGGTCTTTTCCAATGAGTCAGTTCTTCTCATCAGGTGCCAAAGTATTGGAGTTTCAGCTTCAGCATCAGTCCTTCCAATGAACACCCAAGACTGATCTCCTTCAGAATGGACTGGTTGGATCTCCTTGCAGTCCAAGGGACTCTCAAGAGTCTTCTCCAACACCACAGTTCAAAAGCATCAATTCTTTGGCGCTCAGCTTTCTTTATAGTCCAACTCTCACATCCATACATGACTACTGGAAAAACCATAGCCTTGACTAGACAGACCTTTGTTGGCAAAGTGTCTCTGCTTTTTAACATGCTATCTAGGTTGATCATAAATGTGATGTTTGACTTCCCCTATAATAAACATGACAAGCAGTAGTTTCATATCTTCTTGAATTCCTCTCCTATGGGAACTGTTTGACTTTCAAAGTACTATTTACTATTCTAGCATTCAGGGGAGCCATCTACATTCTTTTTGGGTGCAAAGCTGGCTCCCCAGGCTGACAGTCAACTAAACATATGTATTCAGAGACCTTGTTAGAGACCTATATCCTTCAGATACACACACACACTCATGCATGCATACAGGCCATCACTTGGCTGTTGCCAACAGAAGCTGGCTAAATCATTTAATCTACATGATTGGATGTTAATGTAGGACACAAAGATCATCACACTTCATGCCTACTCTATATGTCCATCTACATGTATCTATCTTAGATCTCCTTACTGCCAAACTTCCTTTCTTTTCTTTCCAGTCCAAGGCAACAAACTCTCTTTCTCCAGTCTAATGTACAGTACTAGCCCCCTGATCCAGTACCCTCAGGCTCCAGTACTATGGGTTTTCCTGCCCTTCATTGGTATAGGCCAGCTAGGTCTTGCAGTTCCTTTGTGATACAGTCTCTTTTTTCATTATCTGGTCCAGTGTCTCTGACTGGGTTTATATGACTTAACTGTATGTATAGGACTGGATTCCTAGAGCGGAGATGAAGGTAATTCATGATTATCTTCCTGAATCTACCTTATGTAGTCTTCCTGCTCTTAATGGGGGAGGGATTGGCAAGTTCTGAATCATCAGAAGTTTCAGAGATATCTTGGAGGGAAAGTCCTTGGAGACATCCATCCAGATTTCCCATTCCATATGTCAAGCTCTTAGATTTTTTCCAATTTCAACTCCAACCTTGGCACAACACACATTCCTTGATTAAGCATTGAACTATCTTTGAAGTCTAGCCATTTAAAACCCTGGATTTGATTTAGCTTTTTCTGCTTGGCCACAGCAAGAGATGAGGGTTCTTGTGAAGTACTGAAAGACTCTTTGGCTCTCATACTTAGTTTTCTATGGTGTTGATTATGGTCACCTTTTTGTTGTCTATCTGCAGGGATCAAAGTAATATAGTAACAACTGTGTAATTCTATTATTCTTTGATTTATCAACCCCTCTTCCTTCTTACCTTTCAATACCTGAATCATTTCACTATCCAGACATTTCCCACCAGGGCTACATTATTCCAGGTCACCATCTTGAAAGCTTTTACTATGAACTTTTCAGTTGTGCCAGGAGATGTCTATGTTTCACATAACAAAAGGAATGGGAACTATAAGACCAGTCAGATGGTAAGATTCAGTCACCGAACACTATTTTATAGCCTCCTGTTGCTAACTACTTTGAGTACTGTCTGTGTTCCCTGGATTTTCTAGGTAGCAGATACTTAAATGGAGTTAGAAGTGCAAACATCTGGAAAAGAAAAAGCGCTGAAACAGGACTGGGCAGGAGGCCTGGAAAAGTCTTCTGACCCCAATAGGGAGCTCTGGATTGTCCATTGGAGTTATCCTTATGGGTCAGAGATGGATAGATCCTTGTTCAATATTCGACTCTGAGAAAAGTGTGGTCTTGGCAATCTTGATCAACAAGAGCAAAGCTAGAGGAACCACACTTCCTGATTTCAAACTATATTACAAACCAGTGTAATCAAAAGAGTATGGCATTGGCATAAGAAGACACATATACAAATAGAACACAATAGAGAATCCAGAAATAAACTCATGCATATGTCATCAATTAATTTTTAACAATGAACCAAGAATGCACAAGGGGGACAGAATAGTTTCTTCAATAAATGGTATTCAGAACACTGGATGTACACAAGCAAAAGAATAAAATTGGACCCTCATCTTATACTAAACTAAAAAATCAACTCAAAATAGGTTATAGATTTGAATGTAAGACCTGAAAGGAAAAGCTCCTGGAAGAAAATCTAAAGGATAATCTCTTTGACATTGATCTTGGCAATGATTTCTTGAATTTTGACAACAAAAGGAAAAAAACAACAAAAGCAAAAATTAACAACAGGGACTATATCAAACTAAAAAACTCCACCGCAAAGGAATCATTCCATCAGCTAAATGATAGGCAGTCTATGAAATGGGAGAAGCTATTTGCAAAATAGATATCTGGTAAAGGAAAGTTATGACCAACCTAGATAGCATATTGAAAAGCAGAGACATTACTTTGCCAACAATGGTTCGTCTAGTCAAGGCTATAGTTTTTCCTGTGGTCATGTATGGATGTGAGAGTTGGACTGTGAAGAAGGCTGAGGGTCGAAGAATTGAGCTTTTGAACTGTGGTGTTGGAGAAGACTCTTGAGAGTCCCTTGGACTGCAAGGAGATCCAACCAGTCCATTCTGAAGGAGATCAGCCCTGGGATTTCTTTGGAAGGAATGATGCTAAAGCTGAAACTCCAGTACTTTGGCCACCTCATGCGAAGAATTGACTCATTGAAAAAGACTCTGATGCTGGGAGGGATTGGGGGCAGGAGGAGAAGGAGCCGACAGAGGATGAGATGGCTGGATGGCATCACTGACTCGATGGACGTGAGTCTGGGTGAACTCTGGGGTTGGTGATGGACAGGGAGGCCTGGCGTGCTTCGATTCATGGGATCGCAAAGAGTCGGACACGACTGATCGACTGATCTGATCTGATCTGAAAGGGTTAACATTCAAAACGTATAAGGAGCTCACACAACTCAAAAGGGAAACACAACCAACCTGATTAAGAAAATGGGCAGAGGAACTGAATAGACAATTTTCCAAAGTAGACATACAGATGACCAACAGGTACATGAAAAGGTAGTCAGTATCACTAATCACAAGGGAACTACAAGTCAAAACCATAGTGAGATCTCTTCACACCTGTTTAATAGCTCTCATCAAAAGCAGGAGATAAGTCTTGGTGAGAATATGGAGAGAAAGGAACCTTTGAACACTGCTGGTGGGAATACAAATCAATGCATGACTGTAGAAGGCAGTATGCTGCTGCTGCTGCTGCTAAGTCGCTTCAGTCATGTCCAACTCTGTGCGACCCCATGGACGGCAGCAAACCAGACTCCCCATCCCTGGGATTCTCCAGGCAAGAACACTGGAGTGGGTTGCCATTTCCTTCTCCAAGGCATGAAAGTGAAAAGTGAAAGTGAAGTCGCTCAATCGTGTCCGACTCTTAGCGACCCCATGGACTGCAGCCTACCAGGCTCCTCCATCCATGGGATTTTTCCAGGCAAGAGTACTGGTGTGGGGTGCCATTGCCTTCTCCGAGAAGGCAGTATGGAGGTGCTCAAAAAAATTACACCTAATATTAATATATGACCCAGTAATTCCACTTCTGGGTAAATATTCTAAGGAAAGGAAATCACTGTCTTAAAGAGACAGCTGCCCCGTGATCATTGCAGCACTATTTACATGAGCCAACACATTGAAACAACCTAACTGTGTCTATCAATGGGTGAACAGTTAAAGAAAATGTGGTATTAACATAAAAATACATACACAATAGAACATTATTTAGCCATAATAATGGGAATTTTACCATTTGTGACAACATAGTGGACCTCAAAGGCATTATGCTAGGTGGAATAAATCAGAGAAAGGCAAATACTGTATGAGCTCACTTCTATGTGGAATCTAAAATAACTAAACTTGGAGAAACAGAGAACAAATGGAGATCAGCTGAGTTGGTGGGGGGAGTGGGGAAAATGGGTAAATGAAAAGGCACAAACTTTTAGTTATAGGATAAACATTTCTGAGGCAGTAATCTATAAGATGATGATGATAGTTAACAACCCTGTATTATATATCTGTACATCTTGAAAATTCTCATCAGAAGGAAAAATTGAGGTGATTGATTAAATTTACTGTGGTAATTATTCTGCAAATATACATGTATGAAAGCATTAAATCATGAACCTTAAACTAACTCAATATTTTGTCAATTATTTCTTGATAAATTTAGATAAAACACAAAACAGCAAAAAAAATTAAGTCTATGACTCATTACTGCTCAGGTGATACGCATAAAGTAAAGAAAGCATGGCTAATTGAACATACAGGGAAAGTGCAGCCAGGACTGAGTAAACCTAGATCCCTATACCAGTCCTGCTTGCCATGTTCTGCTGCTGCTGCTGCTGCTAAGTCACTTCAGTCGTGTCGGACTCTGTGCGACCCCATAGACAGCAGCCCACCAGGCTCCCCCGTCCCTGGGATTCTCCAGGCAAGAACACTGGAGTGGGTTGCCATTTCCTTCTCCAATGCATGAAAGTGAAAAGTGAAAGTGAAGTCGCTCAGTCGTGTCTGACTGTAGCGACCCCATGGACTGCAGCCCACCAGGCTCCTCTGTCCATGGGATTTTCCAGGCAAAAGTACTGGAGTGGGGTGCCATTGCCTTCTCCATGCCATGTTCTAGGTTTTTTATAATAATAATGACAACAACAATAATAAATTTGTGCTCTATTAAGGGTCAATTATTTTCACAATAATAATAATGAGTTTTAGGGTTTTTTTGCTAATTGTTGTTTTGAAGTTTTATTCCAAAGTATATTGTGTGTATGACTATCAAATATTTGCATTTATTGCTCTTTTCTCACTGACAAATAATCAATTTTGTAAAGATCCCAGAGATATTTTGGTGGGAAAATGTACAGTTAGCAAGGTAGAAAGTGTTCTTTCTGTTCCATAGTTACTCTCTCATTACCATGTTAAATGAAAATGTTATTAAAATATTCCCATTTCTATGTCTTTGTTTTTTATTTGTTTTGCCAATCATTGAGGAAATATGTTAAATCTCTATTGATTTTTAAAAATAAATTTATTAGTATTGGTTTTGAATTATAGTTTAATATTAATCTTCCTTCCTTTGTATCCCCTTGCATGTATCTGAAATGGATTTATCTGGTCTAATATACACACTGGAACATGTATCAATTGTGATTCTACATCTTGATGATTTCTCACAAACTGCACATCACCTGGGTTACCATCACCTACCTCAAGAAATAGAATATTTTAGTATGTCAGAAGGCCCTGGGATGGGACTCATGGGGTATGAATCATGGAACTCTCATATTAGACGTCCATTCACATGCCTGATGCTTGTGACGAGTTCATGTGTGTGGTGTTATCCCATCATAATGAATGATATGGAAGGGATCTTTGGATTGGATTTTGTGATGAAAATTCATTTTCCTCCGCATAACTGGTACATTTCTCACCAGACACAGATTGGATAGAATGAATCCCTAAGTGTTGTCAGCCTTATTGCTGTTGGAAGGGGGAAGCTTCCTTGAGAATGGAACAGCCTACTCCAGGAAAGCAACAATAAGAAGCAGACAAAGAGAATCTGCAATCCAGCCTCATCATCCAGTTCTAGACAAAGACCAGCCTGCAGATTCATTAATCTTTTCACTCCACTGGACTGAGCCAATAGTCTCCTGAATTGTTTAAGCCAGTTTAGATTGATCCCAGAATCCCCTGATTTTCAGGTGTACTCAATAAGTATAATAATGCAAAATATCAAAATCTTTGTGGGAGGTGGGGTGGGAAGTCAGCCAGGCATTTTACAAAGAGTCGTCCATCTACCTGTCCTAATCTATAGCTCAACACTGCACAGCTGTACCTCCATTCAGCCATTCCCTCCCCTCTGGCTCACCTATCTTTGCTCACACCTTCCCCTCACTGCTTTCTTCTTTTCCCCTTTTAAACCTTTACTCAATCATTATTTCCACCTCCTATCGAGAGATGTCACGGTGCAATTGAATCCCTTGTGTTGGGAAATGTTTATTCCCTGTAGGAATATGAGGGAGTGGTGCTCCAGGTTTTGTGCTCTTGAGCTTTGTCACCTGAGGGGGCAAGTTTAAACCTCTTTAGTTATTGTGCAAAAATACAAGAAAGCATGTACGAACTGACTGCAAGTTCTCCAGGGATGGGTTCTTCAGGGCATGTGATTCAATGCCATATAATGTTCTAGAATCAGTGCACTGAATCACTGAGCTGTGTTGTGAGGATGTGGCTTTTGACTAGAGGCAAAGCTTCTAATCATGTAGCATGAACATTATTATATTGCAAGTTCACCCCTTCTACCTGTTTTGTTGTGGCTTCATCTTTATGTCTTCAGTTGTATAAGATCTTTTGTGATAGATTTCTGTCTTTTTCACTGATGGTTGTTTTACACGTTGTGATTTTGGAGGTGAGCTTAAGTCCTTCTACTCCACCATCTTGATCCTCCAGGCTCTTTTACTTGAGAGATTCAAGGTAAAAAAGTGAAGATTCTTGCTATATGCTTGTTGGTGGGTTTTTCATTTACAGTTTGTCTTCTATTGATAGTTGGAGATGCTGTTGAAGTGATCTCAGTGATCAGGAATCACTGAACACAGCTGAAACATTTGAATCAGTAAACTCTTTGGTGTTGATGCTATTCAATTTTGCTCTCTTCTTTTCAGAGAAAAAGTTTGGACAATAATTAGAGGTGTGTATTTGGAGGGCACCAATCATCAAGTCTTAGAAGATTTTCACTGGGAAGGAAAGGGCAAATAAGTCCAACTCAGACCTTTTTCAACTGGAAGGCTGAAATCTAGAAAAGAGAGTGATCTGCCTAAGTATTGCATGTCAGAGAGCTATTAAGACAGCATTATGGTCTCTAAGTTATTAAGTGGAGCATCTATAGTCAGTTGCTATTTACATCATGAACATTTTGTTTTATAACATGCTTTTCATCAGTCCTTTAGAGGTTTTCCACTTTGTGTTGTTGTTGTTCAGTTGCCAAGTTGTATCCGACTCTTCGCGACTCCATGAACTGCAGCACGCCAGACTTCCCTGTCTCTTTCCATCTCCCGGAGTTTACCCAAGTTCATGTCCATTGCATTGGTGATGCCATCCAACCATCTCATCCTCTGTCACCCTCTTCTCCTTCTTTGTATGTTTGTTTGTATGATACTCCGAATTTTCTAGCGCTCAAATCCTATCCACTTTGAAAATTTGTAACTGAATATGTATTGTTATTTCTCTCCATTAGAAAGTAGTTTAAATACTTGGCCTGCAGAGTATATTTTTATTAATTTAGGAGTCTTTTGACAACAAAAATATAATTTATAGATGTTTGATTTTAGTACATGTCTATAGCCAAACTCAGGAAGAAGTCAACTTGCCTTCTGCTGTTTGCTAATATTCTAATGACCTTTTTTTAAGACAACATTACATGTCTTCAACTTGCTGTCTTTGTCTTCTTGGATTTCTCATCTCCCACAGTTAACTTCCATTGATTTTTACAATGTCATAGAGAACCAGAAGATCTCCACTGTAGTGCTAAACTGTCACCAGATACATTTTGATTTGAGCAAGTTAGCCTTCCTTCTGTCTTTCTCCTGCCTCATTGTCCTTCCACCCTTGACTGCTTATGAGGTAGTTGTTCACCCTTATCCCTCATTCAGAAGTAATCTTTTCCTCCTTGAAGTATCTAATATGTTTGTTATTACCCTTTTTCCAATACTGTTTATACTGATTTTACTTTTCATGTAGATAGAACATTCCTATAAAGTTGAGTCTGCATTTTCCTAATTTTTGTTTTCATTTATTCAAGAAAAAATTGGTTTAGTATTTGTTATGCATCAGAAAGTCTTGTAGGCATAGTGAATATAAAGCATAATCTTTGCAATCCTGGGATTTATATTTAGTGAGAGAGATAGTGTGTGTTATATGTACACAAATATATGTGTAAATGCAAATCAGTAGGAGCTATTGAAGAAAATAGAGCACAGTGTGAGAGGCAGGAGTTATAAGTTCTGGCTTGGGGAGTGAGACCTTATTTTCCATTTTAGGTTGTGTGGTTTGCTCTCTGTTGAACTCTCGTATCCAAGGTTTGTCTCAGAGTATATAGGCTAAAGATGGTAGGTGCTCAGTCAGTGTTGAGTAATTAATGATTAATTGAACACCTTGATGAGAAATTTAATGGTGAGAAAGAGAAGAGAATGAAAGAGAGAGAGAGAAGGGAAACTTTAAATTATAAGTTTACAGTGAATAAAACATGGGCTTTTCCTTAAATCATTATGTCTTAAGGTTCCACCAATGAGAACCGACACCACATGTTTCTCATCTGGCAAGTCCCAATATATTTGACCTATTGGCAAAAATCAATGGGTATAAAGCCAGTTCACATAGTCACAGATCACATCAGGTAAGAACATTTAAATTACACCTTCTTTGTGTGTTTCTGCAGAGAGTTGTCACCTTAACCAAGCCAAGCACAGTCATTTTGAACTAACGAATAGTTAAAGTATATATCATCTTTGTTGTACTTAGACTTATTAGAATTTTATAAAATTTTTTTGTGGGTTATCTTTTTCCATTTGTCATTTTTGAGGCATTATTTTTAATTGAAAATTTTAATCCATTGAACTTTTATATGTAATATAAGTTTTACTACTTTTAAGTGTACAATTCTGAAGTAGTAAGTACCTACTGCATTTTTATATTTATGGAAGTTCAAATTGTCTTACCTGTTCTATTTTCAAAATCTTTAAGTATTTCTTAGTTCAGAGCCTTTTGAATGAAATGAGGAATGCTAGCCCACATTTGCTTTCCTCTTATGGCCCTATGTTCTGATTAGCGTAAGCAAACATGAGCTTTATTTTTGTGGTCTTAAACTTCATATTTACATAAAGTTGAGAAAATAGATGCTACCTTTAGTAGTGTTTTATGAATGGGATCTAAGTTATAGAATATTCCTATTTGCTTTAACACTGAATTTGATTTTCAAACTACATGGTGTTTGCAATAAAACTCTGATATTATTTTGTGTGTATCAGACAAGATTTCTAAGTTAGAATAATCAGCCATTCTCCAAAATTGTCAAAATAGATCTCTATCAGGATGGGCTCCTCTTTATATATTTTGTCAAGATTGTTTGGGTTGAATGCAGATGCTGGCTCAGAACTGTTAGATTGTGACTTGGTACTTTGTAAACTATGTTCCTAAAACAGTATATGCTCCACTGTTGACATGAAAAGTCAGAACCAAAGCTCTGTGTTTTACTTCATCCTCTTGGGCTTTTCTAATTTTCCTGAACTTCAGAGGCAGCTCTTTTGGGTGTTCTTTCTTGATTATCTGGTGACTGTGCTGGGAAATGCCATCATTATAGTCGTCATCTCCCTGGAACAGAGCTTGCACCTTCCCATGTACTTGTTTCTCCTGAACCTATCTGTGGTGGAAGTGGGTTTCAGTGCAGTCATCATGCCTGAGATGCTGGTGGTCCTCTCCAGTGAAAAAACTACGATCACTTTTGCAGGCTGTTTTGCACAGATGTACTTCATTCTCCTTTTTGGGGGGACTGAGTGTTTTCTCCTGGGGGCAATGGCTTACGACCGATTTGCTGCAATCTGTCATCCTCTGAGCTATCCAGTGACTATGAACAAAAGGGTTTTCATGAAATTAGTAATGTTCTCATGGGTCTCAGGGATCATGGTGACTACTGCGCAGACCTCATGGGTTTTTAGTTTTCCCTTTTGTGGCCCCAATGAAATTAATCATCTCTTCTGTGAGACTCCCCCAGTGTTAGAGCTTGCATGTGCAGACACCTTTTTGTTTGAGATCTACGCATTCACTGGCACCATTTTGATTGTTATGGTTCCTTTCGTGTTGATACTCTTGTCTTACATTCGAATTCTCTTTGCCATCCTGAAGATGCCATCAACCACTGGGAAGCAAAAGGCCTTTTCCACCTGTGCCTCCCATCTCACATCTGTTACCCTCTTCTATGGCACAGCAAGCATGACTTACTTACAACCCAAATCTGGCTACTCCCCAGAAACCAAGAAGCTGATGTCCTTGGCTTACATGTTGCTCACACCTCTGCTGAATCCACTGATCTACAGCTTGCGAAACAGTGAGATGAAAAGAGTTTTGTTAAAAGTATGGCGAAGAAAAGTGGATTTACACGCATTCTGACTATGGTGAAAATGCAGGTGATATTGATTCACTGCCAGACTGAACATTATTTCAATTTAATAGTGGTGAAAATAGTTTACATTTCTTGATAGTAATAATATATTTAATTTGTTGATTTTTCCAAGTTTAAAAATATATCAGGATCCCTCTGTTATGATAGTATGTTCACATTCATTTTCTATATGTGTGTAAGTTCTTTTTTATTGGCTGCTCTGCAGGGCATGTAGGATCTTAATTCCTTGACCAGGGATGGAAACCTGAGTCCCTTGAATTGGAGGCAGAGTCTTAATTACTGGACCACTGGGGAACGCCACATAGGTGCATAACTTTGATGATGTGATATAGCAATTTATTTATCTGTTCTTTTATCATGAATGTTCAGGTTGTTACAGGATTACAGTCATTTAGATGCGATTTAAATAAAGAACTACTTCTGTTTGTTCATATGTACTGACTTTTTGTTTCTGTATGATAGATTTCTCAGTCTAGGCCTGATGGGATGAAGAGTATGTGTATTTATGAATTTTAATATCTATTGGGGAATTACTTTTCAAAATCATTGTAACTTTTCAGACTCTTCTGAAGGCTCTCTCTGCTGCTCTAACAGGGTAGAGATTCAAGAGACCAACAAATAGATGAGATTTCAGTTTAGAGTGAAAAACCTGTTTCATGGATGAGTAAACAAAATCCAGTTATTTTGGGAGACCAAACTGTTTCTACTTCATGAACTCCTCAGATTATTATTCAAAACAGGATTTCCTTTGATATTTTTCCAGATATTCACCCAAGGCTGGGGATCAGAAAACTCCATGGAAACTTCCTGAAGTATCACTTGATACTACTAGTATATATTTTTTCACTTATAGACCACTGCTTTTAGAGACTTTTATTAAATTTCCCTTTCTAAGTTCAAATTGCCCCCAGACACTTTGTTTATATAGATACAATAGTTTTTTTTTTTTTTTTTGTGAGAAAATCAGTGAATAGCCATTTAGGTATGTATTCTATGGTCTTTGAGTCACATCATTAACAGTGTGATCTTCTCCAGAATAAACTTCTTATTCTTGCAACATTTGGAACATTTAATGCTTGCTTCCTGTCTTAACATTGCTGTTTGAAAGCAGCTGCTTTGTTGAACCACTTTCCCATGAGGTTGTTCCCATGTCCTTAGTTTTTGCTCCAGGGATAGTATTAAAGTGGTATAACATTATTTCCATTGTCATTCATTTCTTGAATTTTACATCAAAATAAAAAACAACAAAAGCAAAAATTAGCCAGCAGGACTATATCAAACTAAGAAACTTCTGCACAGCAAAGGAATCCATCAACAAAATGATAGGCAGCCTACAGAATGGGAGAAAATAGTTGCAAATTATACATCTAGAAAAGGGTTAACATCTAAAATATACAAAAGGCTCACACAACTCAACAGGAAAACACAATCAATCTGACTAAAAAATGGGCAGAAAAACTAAAGAGATAATTTTCCAAAGAAGACATACAGATAGCCAACAGGTACATGAAAAGGGGGTCAATATCAGTAATTACAAGGGAACTACAAATCAAAATCACGAGATCACTTCACACCTGTTATAGCGGCTCTTATCAAAAAGGCAAGAGATAAGTGTTGATGAGGATTGGAGAAAAGGGAACACTTGTGCACTGTTAGTGGGAATATAAATTGATGCATGGCTATGGAAAACAGTGTGGAGTTATGTCAAATAATTAAGATTTACTAGTAAAATGCGTGCATGTGTGCTAAGTCGCTTCAGTTGTGTCTGTCTCTGTGCGACCCTATGGACTGAGGCTGTCAAGCTTCTCTGTCCATGGGATTCTCCAGGCAAGAATACTGGAGTGGGTTGCCATGCCCTCCTCCAGGGGATCTTCCTGACCCAGGGATCAAACCCTCATCTCTTTATGTCTCTTGCATTGGCAGATGGGTTCTTTACCACTAGCACCACCTGGGAAACCCAGCATTAACATATGACTTAGAAATTCCACTTCTGAATATATATTGTAAGGAAAGAAAAATCATTTTCTCAAAGAGATAGCTGCCCCATGACCACTGCAGCATTATTTACATTAGCCAAGATGTTGAAACAACCTAAGTGTATCTATCAGCAGTTATAAAAAATGAGATATATACGTATTACATACATACTTACATATATACTAGAACATTGTTTAGCCATAAAAAGAAGGAACTCCTGTCATTTGTGACAACATGGATGGACCTCGAGGGCATTATCCTGAGTGAAATAAGTCAGACAGATAAAGACAAATACTGTATGATTTCAATTCTATGTGGAACCTAAAATAACTGAAAAAGAAACAGCGACAGATAATGATTGGCAGAGTTGAGTGGTGGGGAGGGGGATAAATGGCTGAAGGTTGTGAAAAAGTACAAACTTCCAGTTATGAGGTAAATAAAGTCTGGGGAAGTAACATACAGTATGGTGACTGTAGTTAATAATACTGTATTGTATATTGTAAGTCACTAAGAGAGGACATTTTATAAGGAAAAAAATTTGTAACTATGTGAGGCGATGGATATCAATCAAAGTTTTGGTGGTAATTGTTTTGCAATATATTCATGTATGAATGCTTTAAGTTGTAGACCTTAAACTAATACAGTTGTCATTGTTCAGTCACTCAGTTGTGTCCAACTTTTTGTGATACCGTGGACTGCAGCACACCAGGCTTCCCTGTCCTTCACCATCTCTGGAGCTTGCTCAAACTCATGTCCATTGAGTCAGTGATGCCATCCAACCATCTGATCCTCTGTTGTCCCCTTCTCCTCCTAACTTCAATATTTCCCAACATCAAGGTCTTTTCCAGTGAGTCAGCTCTTTGCATCAGGTGGCCAAATAATTGGATCTTTAGCTTCAGCATCAGTCTCTCCAATGAATATTCAGGATTGATTTCGTTTAAGATTGACTAGTTTGATCTCCTTGCAGTCCAATAGACTCTCAAGAGTCTTCTCTAACACCACAATTCAAAGACATCAATTCTTCAGCGCTCAACCTTTTTGGTGGTCCAACTCACATCCATACATGACTACTGGAAAGACCATAGCTTTGACTACATGACTTTTGTCAGCAAAATAACGTCTCTGCTTTTTAATATGCTATCTAGGTTTGTCATGGAGAAGGAAATGGCAACCCACTCCAATGTTCTTGCCTGGAGAATCCCAGGGACGGCAGAGCCTGGTGGGCTGCCGTCTGTGGGGTCGCACAGAGTCGGACACAACTGAAGTGACTTAGCAGCAGCAGCAGCAGGTTTGTCGTAGCTTTCCTTCCAGTGAGCAAGCATCTTTTAATTTCATGGCTGCAGTCACCATCAGCAGTGATTTTGGAGCCCAAGAAGATAAAGTCTGTCACTGTTTCCATTGTTTTCTCTTCTATTTGCCATGAAATGATGGGATTGGATGCCATGATCTTAATATTCTGAATGTTGAGTTTTAAGCCAGCTTTTCACTCTCCTTTTCACCTTCATCAATAGGATTTTTAGTTCCTCTTTGCTTTCTGCCATAAGGGTGGTGTCATTTGCATATCTGAGGTTACTGGTATTTCTCCTGGAAATCTTGATTCCAGCTTGTGATTTATCCAGCCCAGCATTTCTCATGGTGTACTCTGCATATAAGTTAAATAAGCAGAGTGACAATATACAGCCTTGATCTACTCCTTTCCCAGTTTTGTACCAGTCTGTTGTTCCATGGACTGATCTGTTGCTTCTTGATGGGCATACAGATTTGCAGAAGGCAGGTAAGGTGCTCTGGTATTCCCATCTCTTGAAGAATTTTCCACAGTTTGTTGTGCTCCACACAGTCAAAGGCTTTAGCGTAGTCAGTGAAGGATAAGTAGATGTTCTTTTGGAATTCTCTTGCTTTTTCTATGATCCAACAGATGTTGGCCATTTGGTCTCTGATTCTTCTGCGTTTTCTAAATCCAGCTTGAACATGTGGAAGTTCTTGATTTATGTACTGTTGAAGTCTGGCTTGGAGAATTTTGAGCATTACTTTACTAACATGAGTGCAATTGTGTGGTAGCTGGAACATTCTTTGGCATTGCCCTTCTATGGGATTAGAGTGAAAACTGACCTTTTCCAGTCCTGTGGCCACTGCTGAATTTTCCAAATTTGCTGGCATATTGAGTGCAACACTTTCACAGCATCAGCTTTTAGGATTTGAAATAACTCAGCTGAAATTCTATCACCTCCACTAGCTTTGCTTGTAGTGATGCTTCCTAAGGCCCACTCGACTTCACTCTCCAGGATGTCTGGCTTTAGGTGAGTGATCACACCATTGTGGTTATATGGGTCATTAAGATCTTTTTTGTATAGTTCTTCATGTGTATTCTTGCTGCCTTTTCTCCAGGAAATAGCATGTACACCTAGCAAAGGGTATAATTCATGGCCCTACATCTTGATGAAATCTCAAAACTGCACATCATCTGTGTTACCATCCATCAACTACATCAAGAAATAGGACATTTCAGCATTTATAAGGACCCTGTGATTGCTGGGGTGAAAAGTGAAAGTGAAGTCTCTCAGTCATGTCAGACTCTTTGAGACCCCATGGACTGTAGCCTACCAGGCTCCTCCATCCATGGAATTTCCCAGGCAAGAGTACTGGAGTGGGTTGCCATCTCCTTCTCCAGGGGATCTTCCCAACTGAGGGACTGAACCTGGGTCTCCCGCATTGCATGCAGACCCTTTACCATCTGAGCCACCAGGGAAATAGGACATTTCAGCATTTATAAGGACTCTGTGATGGGATTGCTGGGGTATGAATCATCAAAAGTACATAAACAGGCTTCCCTGCATCTGGTGCAAGTGATTGGTACATGCATGGGGTGTTATCCCATCATGGTGAATGATATAGGAGGGGTTTGTATTGGAGTCTGTGATGAAAATCCCTTTTCCTCAGCCTAAGTGGGACATTTCCCACTGGACACAGATTAGATAGAATGAATCCCTAAGTGTTGTTGGCAACCTCATTGCCGCCAGGAAGGTTGAACTTCCTTGAAAATGGAACAGTCTACACCAGGAAAGAAGAAATAAAAATAGACAAAGGGAACCTGCATTCCAGCCTCATTGTCTAGTTCTGGACAAAGACCAGCCTGCAGATTCATTCATCTCTTCATACTTTTGGGCCAATGACCTTTTTAATTGTATAAGACAGTTTAGACTCATCTTTGAGTCCCTTGATTTTCACAAATACTCAATGAGATCAGTGATTTATGATTATTTTACAGAGAAGGTAATATAATCAGGGAAGTTAAAATATTTGCTCAAAATATGCTAGCAAGTACAGATATTTTGATTCTCAGTTTAAAAGTTCTATCTGAAATCATTTGTAATGACATTTTTCTCAAAAATTTTCAGTGGCTCTATATTTCCTGTACAAAGATCAAGAGTTGTTTATTGGGAGGGTGGGAGGATATCCAGACTTTTTACAATGAGATATCCGTCTACCTGCCTTAACTGGTTTTCCACCCCTGCATAAATTATACATGCCATCCAGTCATTCCTCCCCCTCTTGCTCACCTACCTTTGCTCACACCTTTTCCCCATTGCTCTCTTCCTTCCCCATTTACAACCTTTGTTAAGTCATGGTTTCTACTTCTATCTGGAGATGTCATGGTGACATTGAATCTCTTGTGTGAGGAGGTATTTATTCCCTGTAGGAATATGAGGGAGTGGTGCTCTAGGTTAATCCTCTTGAGCTTTCTCACCTGAGGGCCCAAGTTCAAGCCTCTTTAGTTATTGTGCAGTTATTATACAAGAAAGCATGTATAAAGTGATTCTCTGTGGCATGTGATTCAATATTATAATGTTCTAGAAACAGTGCACTGAATCATGGAGTTGTGTTTATGAGAAGGTGGCTTTTGACTATAGGTGAAACTTCGGACAAAGCACTGTAAACTTTAAACTGACAGATTCAATAGGTAAGAATGTGAAGGTTCAGGTGTGTGCTTGTTGGTGGGTTTTCCGTTTGCAGTTCATCTTCCACTGATAGTTGGAGATACTGTTGAAGCATTGTCTCAGTGTTTAGGAATCACCAGACACAGATTATATATTTGAGTCAGTTGATGTTGATGCTCATCAATTTTTTTTTCTTTTCAGAGAAAAATTTGGAGCAATAATTAGAGGTGAAGTACTTTGCATCTAGTAGTAATCAAATCTTAAAGACTGTCACTGCAAGGAACTTGGTAAATAAGTCCAACCCAACTTTTTTCAGCTGGAAGGCTGAGATCCAGAGAGGAGTGTGCTACCTAAGTATTCCATGTCAGAGAGTTATCAAGACAGTGTTAGGGTTTTCTAAGTTATATAGAAAAGACAGATTGGCCATGGTCTGTTGCTCTTTCCACCATGAACATTTTGTTTCATATACACTTTTAATCAGTCCTTTGAAGGTTTTCTACTTTGTTTATATGATTCTGTAAACTTTTAAATTTTCAAAATCTATTTACTTATAAAATTTGTACCTGAATAGTTATTGTTCTTTCTCCCCATTAGAAATGAGTTTAAATATGTGATCCTGCAGTGTCTATTTATAAATGTAGGAGATTTTTGACACCCAAAATATAATTATTATGGTTAATACAGACATCTGATTTTTAAAAAGTTTTGTTTTTTTAATTGGTGGAAGATTACCTTACAATTTTATGTTGATTTCTGCTGTGCAACAATGCGAAGCAGTCATAATTATATATACATATATATATATATATGTATATTTGATTTTGACATGTGACTGTGGCTGAACTCAGAAATAGGTGAACTTGCCTCCTGCTGGCTGCTAATATGCTATGATCTGTACTCAATGTGTGTCTTCAGCTTGTTGTATCTTCCAGTTAACTGGTTTTCAAAACATCACACAAAGCTAGCAGGACTTCATTCTATGCAAGCTGTCATCGAACACACTTTGAGTTGAGCAAGTCAGCCTTCCTCCCCTCTCCCTCCAGTCTAATTGCCCTTCTACCCCCCACTTTCTTGTGATGTAGTTATTCACCTTCATCCTTCATTTAGAAATAAGCTTTCTCTCAATGAAATGTCTGAACCCCTTGTTTCCCAATAGTGTTTATATTGATTTTACTTTTCATGTAAACATAACATTTCTTAAAGGTACAGTCTGCATTTTCCATTTATTCAAGAAAAAATTGATTTAGTACTTGTTATGAGTCAGAGACTGTCGTAGGTATTGTGAATATAAAACATAATCTTTGTTGTCCTGGAGTTTATGTTTAGTGAAAGAGTTAGTTTATACATAAAAAATATACATAGAATATCAGTAGGAGATAATAAAAGAACAGAACACAGTATGAGAGGTAGGGGTTAGAAGTTCTGGGTTAGGGAGTGAAATCCTATTTCCCATTTAGGCTGTGAGGTTTGCTCCTTGTTGAACTCTGGTAGGTGCTCAATCAGTGTTTGTTTAGTAATTAATGATTAATCGCACAATTGGATAAAATTTAATAGGGAGAAAGAAGAGAGGAAGGAAGAGTGAGATAAGGGATTCATTAAAATTACAAGTATAAAATTCCTACAACATGGGCTTTTTCTTAAATCATCATGGTCATAAGGAAGCACCATGGAGAAATGACCCTCCAAATTTCTCATCTGGGCAAATCCCAATATATTTGTCTAGGAACAGTCTGAGCAAAAATCTGTAACTCTAAAATTAATGTACATAGTTTACAGATCACCTAAGGTAGAAACATCTAAAACAAACCCTCTTTGTGTGTTTCTGCAGATCGTTGTCACTTTTAATCAAGCCATACAGAGTCATTTTGAACTAATGAATATTCATAACAGTTACATATTTTCTTTGTTGTACTTTGAATTATTAGGTTTTTTATCACAATTTTCTGGGTAGCTTTTCCAATTTGTCTCTTTTTGATACTTTCATTTTTAAAAATTTAAAACTTTAATCTATTAATTTTTATATTGTGTTAAAATATTCATTACATAAAATTTACCATTTTTAGGTGCACATTTCCCTAGTAGTATCTGTTGAATTTTTATACTTGTGGAAACTCAAATTGTCTTATCTGTTCCATTTAAAAAATCTTTAAATATTTCTTAATCCAGAGCCTTTTGAATGAAATGAGGAGAGCGCTAATCCACATTTGCTTTCCTCTTATGTCCGTACTTTCTAATAAGAAAATGTGAGCCCAGACACTTTTTGTGGTCTTTAATTTCATTCTTATATAAAATTGGGAATATAGATGATAACTTGATCAATGTTACATGAAAGGGGTCTAAGTTACAAAATATTCCTATTTGCTTTAACATTAAATGAGGTTTTTAAACTACTTAATGTTCAATTTGTCATAAAAGTTTGATGTTATTTTTTGGTATTATTTTGTATATATCAGACAAGATTTCTAAGTTACAATAATCAGCTCTTCTCCAAAATTGTTAAGCTAAATTTCTATCAGGATGGGCTCCTGATAGAGCCCATCTTTATGTCTTCTGCCCAGATTGGTTTGGTTTAAGCTATTGGACTGTGACTTTGACCTTCCAAGCCATATTCGTAAGAACAACATATGCTTCACTGTTGACATGAAAAGACAAAACCAAAGCTCTGTGGTTGAATTCATCCTCCTGGGCTTTTCTAACTTCCCTGAACTCCAAGAGCAGCTCTTTGTGGTTTTCTTGGTGGTTTACCTGGTGACTCTGATGGGAAATGTAATCATTATAGTCGTCATCTCCCTGGAACAGAGCCTGCATGTCCCCTTGTACCTGTTCCTCCAGAACTTGTCTGTGGTGGATATGGGTATCAGTGCGGTCATTATGCCTGTTATGCTGGTGATCCTTTCCACTGAGAGGATGAGGATTTTTACAGTGGGCTGTTTTGCACAAATGTACTTCATTCTTCTTTTTGGTGTGACTGAATGTTTTCTTCTGGGGGCAATGGCTTTTGACCGATTTACTGCAATCTGCCATCCTCTGAGCTACCCAATGATTATGAACAAAATGGTTTTCATGAAATTAGTTACATTCTCATGGGTCTCAGGGATCACAGTGGCTACTATGCAGACCACATGGGTGTTTAGTTTTCCCTTTTGTGGCTCCAATGAAATTAATCATCTCTTCTGTGAGACTCCGCCAGTGTTAGAGCTTGCATGTGCAGACACCTTTTTGTTTGAGATCTATGCATTCACTGGCACCATTCTGACAGTTATTGTTCCATTCTCGTTGATACTCTTGTCTTATGTTCGAATTCTCTTTGCCATCCTGAAGATGCCATCAACCACTGGGAGGCAAAAGTCTTTTTCTACCTGTGCCTCCCATCTCACATCTGTTACCCTCTTCTATGGCACAGCCAGTATGACTTACTTACAACCCAAATCTGGCTACTCCCCAGAAACCAAGAAGCTGATGTCCTTGGCTTACACGTTGCTCACACCTCTGCTGAATCCACTGATCTACAGCTTGCGAAACAGTGAGATGAAAAGAGCTTTGATGAAATTATGGAGAAGAAAAGTGGATTTACATACATTCTGAGTGTGTTGAGAAACCTTGTGATAATTGATCTTGTCTGACTGCACTGTACTTAAATTTACTTATGGTGAAAATAGTTTACCTTCCTTTCTGTCAATGTATCAATCTGTTGAGTTCTCCAAGTCTGACAATCTATTAAGGAAATATATCTCTTTAGATGGTGTATTCACATTCATTTTTCATAGATGTATAACTTTGATGACATATGATATAACAATTTATTTATCATTTCCTCTATTGTGAACATCCATGTTGTTACTGGACTATTGTCATTAAGATAAAACTTTAATAAAAAACTTGATCCATATGTTCATATGTATTGACATTTTATTTCTGTATGATAGATTGCTCAAATTAAGCTTGAGGGGATGAAGAATATGTGTAGTTATAGATTTTAATAGCTGTTACAGAATAACTTTTCAAAATCTTTGTAACTCCTTTTGACTGATCTGAAGTCCCACTCTGGTGAACTACTGAAGTAGAGCTTCAAGAGACCAACAAACAGATGAGATTTAATCTCTAGAGTGAAAATCTATCCCATGAACATGTAAAGAAAGTTGAGTTATTCTGGGAGACCAAACCATTCTACTTAAGGAACTCACACAAATTATAATTCAAAACAGAATTTCTCTTGTTTCTGTTCTACATATTTATCCAATGTTGGTGACTAGAGAACTCCATGGAAACTTCCTAAAGTCTTACTTGATAATATTCATATCTTTTTCACTTGTAGACCACAGTTTTTAAGACATTTTCTAAATTTCCCTTTGTTGGCCTAAAATGCCCCCGATACCTTTCTTATTAACAATAGATAATTTTTTTTCCTGTGGGAACCAATATGGTAAATAAATGAGCATATTTTCTATGGTTGCTGAGGCAGACCATAACTTGTGACCTTTCCAGCATGATTAATTTCTCATTTTGCAACATTTGGAAGCTTTAATGCTTGCTTCTAATTTTAATGTTGCTACTGAGTTGGACAGGACTTTGTGACTAAACAACTGTGAATAGAGAAGGACCCTTTCATTGAATTGTGTTACAGGAGCTCCTACTGTCCTTAGTTTCTGCTCCAGAGATATTAGTAAATGGGCAAAACATCCTTTGCATTAAAATTTTTTTTTAAATTTTGGCAGAAAACAGTCTTTATGGACAACTATTTCTGCCAAAAATGAGTTGTGGAGATAGAAACCTGATTGTGTTTTTAAAAAAGGATCCCTGTGATGGGATTGATTGGGTATGAATCACTCAAAGTACATATTAAGCAGGCCTCCCTATGCCTGGTGAACTTGACACATTTGTGCTTGGGGTGTTATCCCACCATAATGAATGATATAAGAGGGATCCTTGAATTGGATTCTGTGATGAAAATCCCCTCTCCTCAGCATAAGTGGTACATTTCCCACTGGACACAGATTAGATTGAATGAATTTCAAAGTGTTGTTGGCAAATTCATTGCTGCCAAGAGGGGTAAGCTTCCTTAGAGAATAGAGCAAACTGCTCAAGAAAAGCAGCAATAAGAAGTATACAACAACACACACACAAAGAGGTATACAAAGGGAACCTTCATTTTGGCCTCATCATTTGGTTCTGGACAAAGCCCAGCCCGCAGATTCATTAATCTCTTCACTCTTTTGCAACTGAGCCAATGGTCTCATTGTTCAAGACAGTTTAGGCCCTTGATTTCCACACATACTCAGTGAGATCAATAATTTGTGATTATTTTACAGAGAAAATAATGGAATTTGGGAGGTTAAAGTATTTGCTTAAATTATACAAACAAGTCTAGGCCTTTTGATTCCCAGTTTAAAAGGTCTGTTTGAAATCATTTGTAATGATATTTTTCTAAACAATTTAAAGTGGCTGTACATTTCTAGTACATATGATCAAAAAATTCTTGGTTGAAAGGGTAGGTGGGAGGGTACCCAGGCTTTTTACAAAGAGGCTTCCATTTTCTTGACCTAGCTTGTATTAGGCCCTGCATAAACTGTATGTTCTACCCAATCATTCCTCACCCTCTGGCTCACCTGCCTTTCCACATGCCCTCACCCCACCATGCTCTTCTTTCCCCAGTTAAAACCTTTATTTAGTCTTTGTTTCTATCTGCTATTGGGAGATGTCATGGTGACACTGAATCTTGTGTGAGGAGGCGCTTGTTCCCTATAGGAATATGAGGGAGTGGTGCTCCAGGTTTAGCTCTCTTGAGCTTTCTCAACTGAAGGCCCAAGTTCAAGCCTCTTTAGCTATTGTGCAAAGACCTGAGGAAGCACATACAAATTGACTGCAAGTCCTCCAGGGATGGATTCTCTGGGGCATATGATTCAGTGTCATAATGTTCCAGATTCAGTGCGAAGTACACAGTCACTGAGTTGTGTTTATGGGAAGGTGGCTTCTGACTAGACGTGAAACTTCTGACAAAATAGTGAACTTTATTGTCAGAGTCTATAGGTAAGGAAGTAAAGGTTCTGCTGTGTGCTTGTTAGTGGGTTTTCCATTTGTAGTTCATCTTCTACTGATAGAGATACCATTGAAGTTATGTCTCAGTGCTCAGGAATTACTAGACACAGATAAAGCATTTGAATAAGTAAGACACTTTGGTGTTGATGCTGCTCAATTTCTTTTTTCTTTCAGAGAATAAGTTGGGGCAATAGACATGTGTACTTGGAATGCACTAATCCTGAAAACTTAGAAGATTGCAACTGGGAAGGAACTTGGTAAATAAGTCCAACTCCAACCTTTTTCACCTGGAAGGTTGACATGATCTTCCTAAGTATTCCATGTCAGAGAATAATCAAGAGAGCATTAGGATGTTCTAAGTTACAGAGAAAATGTGGAGCACCAATGGTTTGTTGCTCTTTCCATCGTGAACATTTTGTTTCATATATTCTTTTAATTAGTCCTTTACAGGTTTTCCACTTTGTTTATATGATACTCCAAGTTTTCTATTTTCAGTGCTTATCCACTTTTAAAATTTTTAGCTGAATACATATTTCTCTTTTTTCCCCAACTAGAAATGGGTTTAAATATTCGATCCTATTTTTATTGATTTAGGTGATTTTTGACAACCAAAATATAATTACTATGGTTGATACAGACATTTGATTTTAATACAAGACTATAGGCAAATTCAGATATATATAAGTCAACCCACAATGGCTGTCTGCTGATATTTTAATGATTGGTACCCAAGGCAACATTTTATGTTTTCAATTGCTCCTTCTGTCTTTCTGGATTCCTCATTTCCCACAGATGTCATTCCCTGGTTTTCAAACTATCACAGAAACCTAGAAGGCCTCCATTCTAGTGCTAAGTTGTCATCAATTACATTTTGACTTGAGTAAGTCGGCCTTCCTCCTGTCTAATTGCCCTTCCACCTCTGACTTCTTGTGATGTAGTTTTTCATCTCTCCTCATTTAGACTAACATTTTCCTCATTGAAAACTCTAAGACCATTGTAATTAATCTTGTTGCCCAATAGTGTTTATACTGATTTAGCTTGTCAAGTAGATAGAATATTCCTTAAAGGCAGAGTCTGCATTTTCCTAAATTTTGTTTTCATTTGTTCAAGAAAAAATTGGTTTTGCATTTGTTATGGGTCAGAAACTGTTGTAGGCATTCTTAATATAAAACATAATCTTTGCCCTCCTGGAGTTTATATTTAATGAAAGAATTATTGTGTATCTATACATATATATATGTATATGTCTGTATATGTGTCCATGTCTGTATAGATGTATATATAAAAGTAGTAAATAAAATGTCTGTAGGAGATAATGAAAAAATAGAGCATGGTATGAGAGGTAGGAGTTAGAACTACTGGCTTAGGGAGTGAGGCCTTGTTTCCCATTTTAGGTTGTGCTCTCTGTTGAGCTCTGGTGTCCAAAGTGTGCCTTGGAGCACGGAGGCTTAAAAATGGCAGATGGTCAATCAATGTTGGTTGAATAATTAATGATTAATTGAACACTTTGATGAGAAATTTAATAGGAAGGAAGAAAGAGAGGACAGCAAAAGGGAACTAGAAGGGAAACTTTTAAATTATAAGTTTACAATGAGTAAAACATGAACATTTCCTTAAAACATATGATTACAGGGATATACCAATGAGAACTGTCCCCCCCACCAATTTCTCCTCTGGACAAATTTCTATGTATTTGTCCAGGTACAGTCTGAGCAAAAATCAAGTGTAAAGCAAATTCACATAGTTATGGATCACCGAAGGCAGGAACCTCAGAAATAAACCTTCCTTGTGTCTTTCTGCAGTGTTGTCACATTTAACCAAGCCATACACAGTCCTTTTGAACTAATCAATAGTTATAACAACTGCATATCATCTTTGTTATACTTAGACTTATTAAAATTTTATAAAATTATATGTGGGTTATCTTGTTCCTTTTGTGACTTCTTGAGACTATATTTTTAATTAAAATTTTTAATCTGTTAACATTTTTATTATGGTACAATATATGTAACATAAGTTTCACTGTCAGTATATAATTCTGTAGCAGTAAGAACCTACTGTAATTTTATATTTAAGGAAGTTCAAATTGTCTTATCTTTTCCATTTTTGAAAATATTTAAATATTTCTCTGTCCAGAGCCTTTTGAATGAAATGATAGCCTTGGCCCACATTTACTTTTCATTTATGTCTCGACTTTCTCATCAGCACAAGCAGATATGAGCCTGGACACTTTATTTTTGTGGTCTTAAATTTCATATTTACATAAAATTAGGAAAATAGGTGATACCTTTAGAAATGTTATATAAGTGACATCTAAGTTACAATATATTCCTGCTTACTTTAACATTAAATTTAAATTCCAAACTATTAGTATGCAAGTTACAATACAACTTAGACATTATTTTGTGTATATCAGATAGGATTTCTAAGCTACAATAATTGGTCATTCTCCAAAATTGCCAAGCTTCTATCTAGAAATTTGCCAAAATTGCTAAATTTCTATCAGGATGGGCTTCTTTTTTCATCTTCTGCCCAGATTGTTTGGGGTGACTGCAGACCCTGACTCAGAGCTATTAGACTGTAACTTAGTACTATAATTTATACAATATGTTTTATAACTATGTTCTTCAAAACAATATATGCTCCACTGATGACATGAAAATGCAAAACCAAAGCTCTGTGGTTGAATTCATCCTCTTGGGCTTTTCTAACTTCCCTGAACTCCAAGAGCAGCTCTTTGGGGCTTTCTTGGTGGTTTGCCTAGTGACTCTGATGGGAAATGCCATCATCATAATTGTCATCTCCCTGGAACAGAGCCTGCACGTCCCCTTGTACCTGTTCCTCCAGAACTTGTCTGTGGTGGATATGGGTATCAGTGCGGTCATTATGCCTGTTATGCTGGTGATCCTTTCCACTGAGAAGATGAGGATTTCTATTTTGGGCTGCCTTGTACAAATGTATTTCATACTCACTCTTGGTGTGACTGAGTGTTTTCTTCTGGGGGTAATGGCTTTTGACCGATTTGCTGCAATCTGCCATCCTCTGAGCTACCCAATGATTATGAACAAAATGGTTTTCATGCAATTAGTTACATTCTCGTGGATCTCAGGGATCACAGTGGCTACGGTGCAGACCACATGGGTGTTTAGTTTTCCCTTTTGTGGCTCCAATGAAATTAATCATATCTCTTGTGAAACTCCAGCAGTGCTAGAGCTTGCATGTGCAGACACCTTTTTGTTTGAGATCTATGCATTCACTGGCACCCTTCTGACAGTTACTGTTCCATTCTCGTTGATACTCTTGTCTTACATTCGAATTCTCTTTGCCATCCTGAAGATGCCATCAACCACTGGGAAGCAAAAGGCCTTTTCCACCTGTGCCTCCCATCTCACATCTGTTACCCTCTTCTATGGCACAGCAAGCATGACTTACTTACAACCCAAATCTGGCTACTCCCCAGAAACCAAGAAGCTGACATCATTGGCTTACTCTCTTCTTACACCTCTGCTGAATCCACTGATCTACAGCTTGCGAAACAGTGAGATGAAAAGAGCTTTGATGAAAATATGGCAAAGAAAAGTGGCTTTGCATACATTTTGACTTGCTGAGAAGCCATGTGATATATATTCACTGTCTGACCAAACTCTAATGTAATAATGATGAACTAGTTTATATTTCTTGATATAAATATATTTAATTTGTTGAGTTCCCCAAGTTTGAAAATATGTCAGGGGGCTCTCTGTTTCTAAAGGATATTCACATTCATTTTCTCTAGCTGCCTAAGTTTGATGACATATGATGTAAGAATTTATTTGCCTATTCCTCTATCATGTACATTCTAGTTTTACCAGATTATTGTCCTTAAGATGATGCTTTGATGAACAAGTAGTTCCATATGTTCATATTTACTAACATCTTATTTCTGTAGGACATAGGCCTGGGCCTCATGGGATGAAGAGTATGTGTGTTTATAAATTTTAGTAGCTTATTACAGAATTACTTTTCACAGTCACTATAAATTCTTCAGATGGACCTGAAGGCCCACTCTGCTGCACTAATAGGGTGGAATTCCACACACTAAGAATAGATGAGATTTTAATTTCTGGAATGAAAACTTGTTCCATGAATGTGTAAACAAGGGGCAGTTGTTTTGAGGAGACCAAACTGATTTGCTTCATGGACTCACACAGGTTATAATTCAAAATAGAGTTTCTCTTGGTATTTTTTCATGTATTTTTACAATAGAAATGGGACCTAAGAAGTGGCCCAAGGTGAAGAATTGATAGGACAAAGAAACAAAGTTTTGGGTGCTCATTCATAAAGAAATAGTTGCTTGATATACTTTGTAGCCGTATTAATGGATACTTGCAGGTTTAGTATTTTTACATATTTTTGGAGAACTGAACCTTTTCTCATTATATAGTGACTCTTTTTTCCTATTACTGGATCTAGATTTGGGTCCACTTGCCCAGTGCACAGCAATGAAAATCTGTGAACATTAGATTGTTGTGAAAGAAAGCACAGGATTTATTGCAGGGTGCTAAGCAAAGGCAATAGGCAGCTCGTGCTCAAAAGACCTGAACTCCCTAATGGCTTTCAGGGAAGGATTTTTAAGGTGATATGAAAAGGCGGGCCAGAGGGTGCATGATCAACTTGTGCATGATCAGATTGCTTGGTATCAAGGTGAAATTTTGAGCATCATCAACCTTCTGGTCAACTGGTCTTGGGACTATGTGCTGTGGTCAGCAGTTTTCATCTGGTAGGGGTCAGCTTTCTATCCAAACAACTTAGGAATGTGTGTTAGAGCTATATCTATATCTTTCAGGAAGCTAGGAGTCTAATCACTCTGCTATGTGGTTGATTTATAGTCAAAGTTATTACCAGTTTCCCAGTCTAACAGCTATTCTTTGTTACTACATGATCACATTTCATAATCATTAACTCTGGAGCCAGGATTTTGACACTTAGGGGAGGCCTGAAGCAAAGTCTTTTACTTCAAGACACAGGGGACACACACAGGGTCGGGAGCGGGGGCTATATACCCAAGAAGGTCCTGAAGAGTCCAGTTCAGTTTATCCCTAATAATACTTCATCCTCTGCAGTGGTTTTTTCTGGTAGTATTGGGTTGACAAAAAAGTTTGTTTGGTATTTTCCACAAGCTGGCTCTAGTAGCACTTAGTTGTCTTTAACTTCATTTGAAACAATTGACGACAGAGGATGAGATGGCTGGATGGCATCACTGACTCGATGGATGTGAGTCTGAGTGAACTCCGGGAGTTGGTGATGGACAGGGAGGCCTGGAGTGCTGCGATTCATGGGGTTGCAACGAGTCGGACACGACTGAGTAAATGATCTGATCTGATCTGTGACAGTTGTCACATTAGTGTGCATTAAGAAAATGACACAACTGGTGAATTTTTGTGTAGTCACTTCAATACTGAAGATGGAAGAAAAAAGCAACATTTTTGGCTTACTATGCTTTATTATTTTAAGAAAGGTAAAATGCAACTAAAATGCAGAGAAAAGATTTGTGCAGTATATGGAGTTCTGTGACAGATTAAATGTGTCAAAAGTGGTTTGTGAAGCTTTGTGCCAGAGATTTCTCCATGGATGATGATCTAGAGTTGGATAAACCAGTTGAAGTTGATAGCAATTAAATCAAGACATTAATTAAGAACAATCAATGTTGTACCACATGGGAGATAGCTGACACACTCAAAATGTCCAAATCAAGCATTTAAAATGTTTTGTACCAGCTTATTTGTGTTTATCACTTTGATGTTTGGGTTCCACATAGTTTAAGTGAAAAAAAAAAAAAACAACCACCTTCTTGACCATATATCTGCATTCAATTCTCTATTTAAATGTAATGAAAACGTTCTATTTTTAAAACAAATAATGATGGGAGGTGAAAAGTGAATTCTATACAACAATGTGGGATGGAAGAGATCATGAGGCAAGTGAAAGGAACTACTACCAACCACGCCAAAGGCTGGTCTTCATCCAAAGAAGGTGATGTTGTGTATATGGTGGGATTGGAAGGAAGTCCTCTATTATGAGTTTCTTTGGGAAAACCAAATGATGAATTCCAGCAAGTACTGCTCCCAATTAGACCAACTGAAAGCAGCACTCAACAAAAGCATCCAGAATTAGTCAACAGAAAATGCATAATCTTCTATCGGGATACCACAAGACCACATGTTTCTTTGATTACCAGGCAAAAACTGTTACAGCTTGACTGGGAAGTTCTGATTCATCCACTGTATTCACGAGAAATTGCACCTTCAGATTTCCATTTATTTCGGTCTACAAAATTCTCTTAATAGAAAAAAATTTCAATTCCCTGGAAGGGTATAAAAGGCACCTGGAACAGTTCTTTGCTCAAAAAGATAAAATTTTCAGGAAAATGGAATTATGAAGTTGCCTGAAAAATGGCAGAAGGTAACAGAACAAAACAGTGAATATGTTGTTCATTAAAAATTCCTGGTGAAAATGAAAAATGTGTCTTTTATTTTACTTAGAAACTGAAGGAACTGTGTAGCCCACCCAATAATATAAACCTGTCTTTATGATTTGGATGTATCTCTTCTGAGGAATATTGTGGAGAAAAATAAATCAGGGTAGTAGAGTTGGGTTTGAGGTTCAATTTAAATAGGTTGATTTGGGAAGTTCTCCTGGAGAAGATACCCCTTGGGCAAAGGGACATGAGGGAGTAAGCGTTTTGGAAAGGAAGAGCCCATGTTCAGGAAAAGCAAAGCAATAACTGTGGGTGAGAACATAGCTGGGGATTCGAGAACTAGCAAGACCTTGGTTGGATGAGAGTAAGCAAGGCGATGTAGTGGAGATGAGCTCCAAGAGCAATGAGGGAGCAGATCTTTTTTTTTAAAAAAATTTTTATTTATTTTTGGCTGTGTTGGGTCGTTTCAGTGCACAGGCGTCTCATTGTAGTGGCTTCTCTTGTCGCCGAGCATGGACTCTAGGGTGTGGGGGCTTCAGTAGTTTCAGCGTGTGGGCTCAATAGTTGTGGTTCCTGGGCTCTAGAGCACAGGCTCAATAGTCCTTGCTCATGGGCTTAGCTGCTTCACAGCATGTGTGATCTTCTCAGATCAGAGATCGTCTCCTGCATTGGCAGGCAAGTTCTTTACCACTGAGCCACCAGGGAAGCCTAGGGAAACAGATTTTAATCTATGTTTGTAAGTTTGACTTCTGCAGTGAGTGGGATAGGGTGCTTTAGGAGGGTTTGAGCAGAGGCATGGGAGGAAGAAGGGGGAAGTTCAGAGGCTATGGCAATAATTCAACTGGGAGACAAAAGGAACTTGGATCAGGATATTAGCTTTAGGAAGGGCGAGTGCATGCTCAATTGCTCAGTCATGTCCAGCTTTTTGTGACCCTATGGACAGTACCCTGGCAGGCTCCTCTGTCCATGGAATTTTCCAGGCAAGAATAGTAGAGTGGGTTGCCATGTCCTCTTCCAGGGGATCTTCTTAACACAGGAATAGAACTTGTGTCTCCTGCATCTCCTGCATTGGCAGATGGGTTCTTTACCACTGAGCCAACTGGGAAGCCCTTTTAAGAAGAGTGAGAATGTTCAAATTTTATACACCGTACTCAGAACACTTTAGATAGATTATGGATTTACTATGAGTTGGGAGGAAAAGGGGATGACAGAGGATGAGATGGTTGGATGGCATCACCGACTCAATGGACATGAGTTTGGGTAAACTCTGGGATTTGGTGATGGACAGGGAGGCCTCATGTGCTGCAGTCCATGGGGTTGCAAAGAGTCAGACACAACTGAGCCACTGCACTGAACTGGGAAGAAAAGGGTTTCCCTGGTGGCTCAGATAGTAAAGAATCTGCCTGCAATGCTGGAGACAGGGCAGTGGAAATGAATTCAAGGATGACTCTTTGGTGTTTGGTTTGTGTAACTAGAAAATTTAAGCTACTACTACCTGAAATGGGGGGATGCTGAGGGTGAACAGAGTTTAGGACAAGACTAGAAATAAAATTTTGAAGACATTAATAAATGAAAATCTGGTCATTTAATTTAAAAGTTCATTTCTTAATAGTCTATAGTTCATGTCCAACTTTGAGTTAGCAAAAGATAATTTCAGAATGTTTCTGAATTTCCAAGACCTTAGTTTCCTTTTGTTATATTTGGTTGTTGTTCTGCAGTTTTATTGCAAAGTGTATTACGTGTGTGAGTGCCAAGAATTTGGATTTATTGATTGTTTTCTTTATGACAAACACATAATCCATTTTTATAAATATTTTATAAATATTTTAAGAGGAAAATATAGTTAGCCACAGAAAATGTGTTGTTTCTGACTTATATTTACTCTCTCGTTATCATCTTATAGATAAAAATTTTATTATTAAAATATTCTCATTTCTATGTCTTTGTTGTCTATATTGTCAATCATTGAGGAAGGTGTGTTAAATCTCCAGACTATTATTTTCTTCATCTTAGTACTATTGCCTTTAAGATATAGCCTGATATTAATATTATTTCCTTTTTATCCCCTTTAGCTTGTATCTGCAATTTTTCTATACAGTTTTGATTGAATTCTAATGTACACATGGGAAAGTGTGCAAATCATAGCTCTACATATTGATGACTTCTCACAATCGGCACATCACCTGTGTTGCCACCACCTACAGCAAGAAATAGCATATTTCAGTATTTCAGAAGCCCCCATGGAGTTGATGGGGTATAAATCATATATTAAGTAGCATTTCCTATGCCTACTACACATGACTGTCCCATAAATAGGGTGTTATCCCTATACTGAATGATTTGGAAATGTTCCTTGGATTGGATTCTGTAAAGAAAATCCTTTCTCCTCCAAGTAACTGGTACATTTCCCATGGCACAGAGGTTAGATGGAATGAACCTCTAAGTGTAGAGGGCAGCTTTATAATTTCCAGGAAAGGTGAGATTCCTTGAGAATAGAACAACCTACATCAGGAAAGCAACAATAAGAAGTAGACAAAGGGAACCCGCATTCTAGACTCACCATCCAGTTCTGGACAAAGCCAAACCTGCAGATTCATTCACTCTTCACTCTTCTGGGACTGAACCAATGGCTCTAATTGTACAAGACAGTTTAGACTCATCCTTGAGTCCCTTGATTTTCACAAATATGCAGTTGATATCAAAAATGTTAATGATTATTTTACAGAGAAAGTAATATAATCAGGAAAGTTAGATGATTTGCTCAAATTAGACAAACTAGTCCAGATTTTTTGACTGCTGGCTTAAAGATTCTGTCAATGAAACAAATTTTAATTACATTTTTCTCATAAAATTTTCAGGGGCTCTATATTTCTACTACAAAAGATAAAAAGTTCTTGTTGGGTGAGAGAGCATCCAGGCTTTTTATTTTGCAAAGAGTCTTCTATCTACTTATTTCCCACTACTGCACTAACTGTTTTTCCCACCACTAACTTATTTCCCACTGCTGCACTAACTGTACAGTCCATCCAGTCATTCGTTGCCCTCTGGCTCACCTGCCTTTGCTCACACCCTCTCCCCACCACTCTCTTCTTTCCCCATTTTCATCCTTTATTCAGCCATTGTTTCCACTTCCTGTTGGGAGATGTCTTGGTGAAGCTGAGTTTCTTGAGTGAGAAGGTATTTATTCCCTGTAGGAATACAAAGGAGTGGTGCTCCAGTTTAGCCCTCTTGGGCTTTCTTACCTTAAGGGCCAAGTTCAAACCTCCTTGGTTATCATGTGAAAATACAAGAAGGCATGTATAAAGTGATTGCAAGTTCTCCAGGGATGGATTCTCCAGGGCATGTGATTCAGTGTCGTATAATGTTATAGCACCAACGCACAGAATCTCTGACTTGTATTTATGAGAAGGTGGCTATTAACTGGAGGTAAAATATCTAATAAAGTAGTGTGAACTTTAAATTGATAGAGCCAGTAGGTACGAAAATGAAGGTTCTGCTGTGTGCTTGTTAGATTTTCACTTACAATTCATCTTCATCTTATAGTTGAAAATGCTGTTGAAGTGATGTCTCGGTGCTCAGGAATCACTAGACACAGATCAAACATTTGAATTGGTAGACTCTTTGGTGTTGATGCTGGTCAATTTCTTTTTCTTTTCAGAGAAAAGTTTTTGGTAGTAATTAGAGATGTAAGTACTTTTCATGCACTAATCATCAAATCTTAGAACATTGCAACTGAAAGGGAATTTGGTAAACGAGTGATCTGCCCAAGTATTCTATGTCAGAGGGTTATCAAGACAAGATTATAATCTTCTAAGTTATAAATAAAATGTGGATCATGTGTGGTTATTTGCTCTTTCCATCATGAGCATGCTTTTAAAAAGTCCTTTAAAAGTTTTCCATTTTGTGTATATAATATCCTAAATGTTCTAGTTTAAAAACCTATCCACTTTAAAATATTTGGAACTGAATACACATTATTTTTTTCTCTGTTAGAAATTTAGGTATTTGATCCTGCAGTTTAAATTACTAAATTTAGGAGAATCTTTACATACAAATAAAATTATTATGGATGATACAGACATTGATGTTAATATATGATTAAGGTCAAATTCAGGAATAAGTTAGCTTGCCTTCTACTGTCTGCTTATGTGATACTGATCTGTACTGAAGACTTGTTTTCTGTCCTTTTCATCTGACACAGTGAACTTCCACTGGTTTTCAAGATATCATACAATGACTGGTAGGTCTTGATTCTAGTGTAAGTTGTCATCAAATGCCTTTTCACTTGAGCAATTCAGTCTCACTCACGTCTTGATCTTTCCACCTGATGTATCTTCCACACTTGACACCTGTAATTATGGTTATTCACTTTCCTTTTCCATTTAGAAGTAATGTTTTTCTCATTGAAATATCTAAAACACTTATTACTCTTGCTTCCCAATAGGATGGTGTGCTGATGTTATTTTTCTTTCTGGCACTCTATGCCTTTAAAATACTGTCTCGATTTCCTGTTTTCTGTATTCATCACATATTTTTTTAGGATATATTATGGGTCATGGATTCTTATGTGTATTGTGAATACAACAGAGAACAAAAGAAAATCTTTGCCTTCCTGGAGTTTTCACACTGGAGATGTTGGGCAAGATATAAATGATAGAAGTTAGAAGGTGCTGAGGTATATGAGTGAGTAAGTGGAAGTCACTCAGTTGTGTCCGACTCTTTGGGACTATACAATCCATGGACTTCTCTAGGCCAGAAAATACTGGAATGAGTAGCCTTTCCCTTCTCCAGTGGATCATCTCAACCCTGGGATCGAATGCAGGTCTCCTGTGTTACAGGTGGATTCTTTACCAGCTGAGCCACAAGGGAAGCCCGAGAATGCTGGAGTGGGTAGCCTATCCTTTCTCCAGCAGATCTTCCTGACCCAGGAATCAAATGCTACTTCATGTTGTCAGCTCTTTGTTGACCTGTGAAATCAAAAGTTCCACAGATTATTGAGCCTAGAAAATGGTAGATGCTCTTTCTGTGTTTGTTGAATAAGAAATAATGAAATGAACTTTTTGATGAACCTAGTGATAGAGTAGGGAAAGAGAGAGAGGAAAGGAGGGAGGGAGGGAAAAAGAATCTTTAAAATCACTGTTTCACAATTTTCAAAACTTAGATGTTTTTCTTAAGTCATTGCGGTTCACAAGAATGGGCCATGGTGAAGCTAGTATCAACACAATTTGCCATGACCAGTTGAGGAAGTTATCAATAAACCTGAAGTCAATTATTCACTTAGTTTACAGATCATTGAATGTAAGTAATACTACAACCTCCATTGTATGCTTCTGCAGACTGTTGTCACATTTAACTGAGTCACATAAAACAATTTTTAACCTATGAATATTTGTAATAAACATGTATCAACTGCGCTGTAACTTTAAATTGTTTGGTTGTTATAAAACTTTTTTGGGTATCTTTTTCCTTTTGTCACTTTTGATACTTTATTTTCTGTGGTATTAGATTTCATACTTATATAAAATTGGGGAAACTGACAGCAATGTAATAGGAATGTGACATAAGTTATTTATGTTTGCTTTCAAGTTATGCTAAAATATCAAAATATATAGTGTATGAATTGCACTAGAAAATAAGAACTTTGATATTATTTTGTGCTATTCTGATAAGATTTATAAGCCAGAAGTGTCCATTCTCCTTTTATATTTGAAAGATACATTTATTTCTTGTAACCGGCCATTTTTCAAAATTGCCAAAATAACTTCTGTCAAGATAGCGTCCTCTTTACAGCTTTCATCAGGATTATTTGAGGTGAATGGAGACCTAAACTCTCTATTATTGGATTGTGGCTTCATAATTTACATTTTTTTGCCATAAAATATTACATGCTGTACTACCAAAATGAAAAGGCAAAATCAAAGCTCTGTGGTTGAATTCATCCTCTTGGGCTTTTCTAATTTCCCTGAACTCCAAAGGCAGCTCTTCCAGGTTTTCTTGGTTATTTACCTGGTGACTCTGATTGGAAATGCCATCATTATAGTTGTCATCTCATTGGAACAGAGCCTCCATGTTCCCATGTATCTATTTCTCCTGAACCTGTCTGTGGTGGAAGTAGGTTTCAGTGCAGTCATCATGCCTGAGATGCTGGTGGTCCTCTCCAGTGAAAAAACTGTGATCACTTTTGCAGGCTGTTTTTCGCAGATGTATTTTATTCTTCTTTTTGGTGGGACTGAATGTTTTCTTCTGGGAGCAATGGCTTATGACCGATTTGCTGCCATCTGCCATCCTCTGAGCTACCCAGTGACTATGAACAAAAGGGTTTTCATGAAATTGATTACATTCTCATGGGTCTCAGGGATCACAGTGGCTACTGTGCAGACCACATGGGTGTTTACTTTTCCCTTTTGTGGCCCCAATGAAATTAATCATCTTTCATGTGAGACTCCCCCAGTGTTAGAGCTTGCATGTGCAGACACCTTTTTATTTGAGATCTACGCATTCACTGGCACCATTTTGATTGTTATGGTTCCTTTCCTGTTGATACTCTTGTCTTACGTTCGAATTCTCTTTTCCATCTTAAAGATGCCATCAACCACTGGGAGGCAAAAGGCCTTTTCCACCTGTGCCTCCCATCTCACATCTGTTACCCTCTTCTATGGCACAGCCCATATGACTTACTTACAACCTAAATCTGGCTACTCCCCAGAAACCAAGAAGCTGATGTCCTTGGCTTACTCTCTTCTTACACCTCTGCTGAATCCACTGATATATAGCTTGCGCAACAGTGAGATGAAAAGAGCTTCGATGAAATTATGGCAAAGAAAAGTGGATTTACATACATTTTTAAATTAACTTTTTATTTTGAGACAATTATAGACTTACATGTAGTTACAAAAAATAACAGAGATCTCTAATGTTCAGTTTAGAAGGTTCTTTATATATTATAAATACTAGTTCTCTGTTGGATATATAATTTGCAAATATTGTTTTTGTATTTAAATTAATTAATTAATTAATTTTAATTGGATGCTAATTACTTTACAATATTGTAGTGGTTTTTGCCATACATTGACATGAATCAGCCATGGGTATACATGTGTTCCCCATCCTGAACCCCCCTCCCACCTCCCTCCTTATACCATCCCTCAGCGTCATCCCAGTGCACCAGCCCTGAGCACCCTGTCTCATGCATTGAACCTGGACTGGCGATCTATTTCACATAAGATAATATAGATGGATTTACATACGTTTTGACTGTGCTGAGAAGCCATGTGATATTGGTCACCGCTGCTGCTGCTGCTAAGTCTCTTCAGTCGTGTCCGATTCTGTGTGACCCCATAGATCGCAGTCCACCAGGCTCCCCCGTCCCTGGGATTCTCCAGGTAAGAACCCTGGAGTGGGTTGCCATTTCCTTCTCCAAGGCATGAAAGTGAAAAGGGAAAGTGAAGTCGCTCAGTCGCGTCCAACTCTTAGTGACCCCATGGTCACTACTACTAAACTCTATTTAAATGTAATAATGGTAAAAATAGTTTGCATTTCTTGATATGAATATATTTAAAGTTCTCCAAGCTTGAAAATATAGCAGGGATCTCTCTCTTTTGACAATGTGCTGTTGTCCTTATTTTTCATTGATACATAATTTTTGATGACTTTTAATATAATTGTTCATCTGTTACTGTATCAGTTCAGTTCAGTCACTCAGTCGTGTCCGACTCTTTGAGACCCCATGGACTGCACATGGCAGGCTTCCCTGTCCGTCACCAACTCCCAGAGTTTACTCAAACTCATGTCCATTGAGTCAGTGATGCCATCCAAGCATCTCATCCTCTATTGTCCCCTTCTCTTCCTGACTTCAATCTTTCCCAGCATCAGGGTCTTTTCAAATGAGTCAGTTCTTTTCATCAGTAGGCATCTGTTACTGTATATGAATACCAAATCATCACTGTGCTATGGTCATTTAAACAAAGCTCCAATGAACACCTACTTGCATATGTTCAGGTATACTGATGTTTTATTTCTCTATGATACATTCCTCAAAGTGGGCCTGATGGGATGAAGATCAATTGTGCTTATAGATTTTAATAGCTATTATAGAATTACTTTTCAAAATGTTTGTAGTTCTGTCAGGTAGACTTAAAGGCCTACTCTGTTGCAGTAATAAGGAAGAGCTTAAAGAGATCAATAAATAGTTGAGGTTTATATTTTTGGAGTGAAAGCTGTTCCATGAATAAGTAAACAAAGTGCAGCTGTTTGGGGGAGATAGACATGGCTCTCATTCATGGGCTGAAACAGGTTATAATTCAGAAGAGTATTTCTCTTGGTATTTTTCAAGATGCTCATCCAATGTTGGTGACCAGAGGACTCCATGGGAACTTTCCTGAAATACCACTTGATAGTACTGGTACCTTTTCCCTTATAGGCATCTATTTTTAGAGATTTGTATTAAATTTGCTTTTGTAGGCCCATACTACCTCTAGACACTTTGTTTATAAACAATGGGTAATTTTTTTTTAATTGTGTGAAAGTAATATGATTAACTAATTGGGCATATTTTCAATGATTCTTGAGTCACATCACTGTGTGGTCTTTCTCAGCATGAATTATATCCCAAATTACAATATTTGAAACATTTCATGCTTGCTTCATATTTGAATGTTTCTATCAGTGAATAAAGAGGGACCATTTATTGAATCTGTATCATATGAGCTCTTACAGTCCTTAATTTCTGCTCTTGGAATGATAATGAAAAGGTAATACATTATTTCCATTCAAAGCTGTCACTCAATTGTGAAAAAAATGTTTTAATTGCTATTACCTCTATTAAAATCAGAAATATAGGTATAAAATTGATTGGATTTTCACAATGAAATTTCATCATCAAATATTTGAAATTAGTTTGAGTAATATTTGAATGTTGTATATTTTTCAGTAGGGCATTAAACAGGCATATACAAATTCTTCCAACAGGCTCTGTCTCTGTTTTTCCAAAATATCTCAAAAGACTATCATTTGAAATATATGTTGTAGAAATCACAGTAAGAAAAGAGAGAGAAAGCAACAAGAAGTCTAAATAAATAATGGCTAAAAATATTTCAAACTTAGGGAGAGAAACGAACAGCCAGATTCATGATGATGGAAAGTGCCCAAATAGGTTGAGCTGAAAAAGAATTGACCAAGACACATTATAATGAAATTGTCAAGATTTGAAGACAAAGAGAGAATTTTGAAAGAAGCAAGAGAAAGTGATTTGACACATAAAAGGTTTTCCACTTAAGATGGATTTCTCAATAGAAACTTTGCAGGCCAGGAGAGAATGGGATGATATAGTCAAAATGTTATAAGAAGGAAAAAAAGAAAACACTGACAAATAGGAGCATCCAGCAAAGCATCCTTCACAAATGTAGAAGACTTATTTTCCCCCCAAAAAAACAAAATGAGGGAGTTCATTACCATTCAAATTAGTAATCTGAGGGGTAAGGTAAAATGAAAGGATATTGACAATGTGAACATAATATAAAAAACAAAAATGGAGTTAAGTACATTGTAAACTTCAGGTTCTCCAGTATACTAATAGTAATCTATGAATCACTTTCAACTCTTATTAAAAATAACTATAGGGGGGAGGAGCTAAGATGGTGGAGGACTAGAATGGGGAGACCACTTTCTCCCCCACAAATTCATCAAAAGAACATTTAAACGCTGAGTAAATTCGACAAAACAACTTCTGAATGCCAGCAGAGGACATCAGGCACCCAGAAAAGCAACCCATTGTCTTCGAAAGGAGGTAGGAAAAAATATAAAATACAAAAAAAGAGACAAAAGAGGGAGGGACGGAGCTCCGTCCTGGGAAGGGAGTCTTAAAAAGAGAGAAGTTTCCAAACACCAGGAAACACTCTCACTGCCGAGTCTGTGCCGAGCGTTGGAAGCACAGAGGGCAACATATGGGGAGGAAAAATAATTAAACAATTAAAACCCACAGATTACGAGCCCAGTGGTAACTCCCCCAGCGGAGAAGCAGTGTAGACGCCTGCACGTGCCACTAGCAAGTAGGGGCTGGGCAGGGAGGCATGGGCTGCATCGCTTAGAATAAGGGTCAGGCCTGAATGCCCGGAGCGCTATCTGAGCAAACTAATTTGGGCTAGCAAACCAGACTGTGGGATAACTACCATGCCAAAAGCCAGCCCTAACCTAAGACACCACCAGGCCCGCGCACGGAACAAAGGACTGAACAGAGATAGCCGGCTGCAAACCATCCCCCTCCTGTGACAGGCAGCCAGACCTGGAAGGGGGCAATTGCAGCCCCAGAGAGACATTATCTACAAAACTGTAAGCAGGCTTCTTTGCTAACTAAGACTTCTTGGGGTTCTGGACGGTCAATATCCACCTGAGAAGGTGCGCTGGTTGTACACCCGGAAAACCGAGCAGCGGGGAGGAGATAAGTCGCAGCAACTGTGCTCGCCAAACACCTCATCACCTGAGCTGCTCGGACCTGGGAAGGGCACAAAACGCAGGCCCAACCGAGTCTGCGCCTCTGAGGACTACCCGAGTGCCTGAACCTGAGTGGCTTGTACCTGGGAGGTGCAAGCAGCCCAGGGCCAGCCTCAGATGGTTCCTGGTGGAGCAACCTAGAGCCTGAGCAGTGTGGGTAGGGAGGCTACACGCGCCGTGAACAGGGGCAGGCCCAGGGTGGCTGAGGCACTGCGAGCACACGCCAGTGTTATTTGTTTGCAGCATTCCTCCCTCCCCACAGCGTGACTGAACAAGCGAGCCTGAAAAAAAAAAAAAGTGTCTACCACCGCCCCCTTTCTATCAGGGCGGAAGTCAGACACTGAAGAGACCAGCAAACAGAAGAAGCTATAACAGAGGGAATAGCCTTGGAAGCGACAGGCAATAGATTAAAACCCTGTCATTAGTACCGACTACATAGGAAGGGGCCTATAGATCTTGAGAAATATAAGCCATATATAGGTCTTTAGTTTCTTTAGGTAGATATATTCCTAAGTATTTTATTCTTTTCGTTGCAATGGTGAATGGAATTGTTTCCTTAATTTCTCTTTCTGTTTTCTCATTATTAGTGTATAGGAATGCAAGGGATTTCTGTGTGTTGATTTTATATCCTGCAACTTTACTATAATCATTGATTAGTTCTAGTAATTTTCTGGTGGAGTCTTTAGGGTTTTCTATGTAGAGGATCATGTCATCTGCAAATAGTGAGAGTTTTACTTCTTCTTTTCCAATTTGGATTCCTTTTATTTCTTTTCTGCTCTGATTGCTGTGGCCAAAACTTCCAAAACTATGTTGAATAGTAATGGTGAAAGTGGGCACCCTTGTCTTGTTCCTGACTTTAGAGGAAATGCTTTCAATTTTTCACCATTGAGGATAATGTTTGCTGTGGGTTTGTCATATATAGCTTTTATTGTGTTGAGGTATGTTCCTTCTATTCCTGCTTTCTGGAGAGTTTTTATCATAAATGGGTGTTGAATTTTGTCAAAGGCTTTCTCTGCATCTATTGAGATAATCATATGGTTTTTGTTTTTCAATTTGTTAATGTGGTGTATTACATTGATTGATTTGCAGATATTGAAGAATCCTTGCATCCCTGGGATAAAGCCCACTTGGTCATGGTGTATGATCTTTTTAATGTGTTGTTGGATTCTGATTGCTAGAATTTTGTTTAGGATTTTTGCATCTATGTTCATCAGTGATATTGGCCTGTAGTTTTCTTTTTTTGTGGCATCTTTGTCAGGTTTTGGTATTAGGGTGATGGTGGCCTCATAGAATGAGTTTGGAAGTTTACCTTCCTCTGCAATTTTCTGGAAGAGTTTAAGCAGGATAGGTGTTAGCTCTTCTCTAAATTTTTGGTAGAATTCAGCTGTGAAGCCGTCTGGACCTGGGCTTTTGTTTGCTGGAAGATTTTTGATTACAGTTTCAATTTCCGTGCTTGTGATGGGTCTGTTAAAGTTTTCTATTTCTTCCTGGTCGAGTTTTGGAAAGTTGTACTTTTCTAAGAATTTGTCCATTTCTTCCTCGTTGTCCATTTTATTGGCATATAATTGTTGATAACAGTCTCTTATGATCCTTTGTATTTCTGTGTTGTCTGTTGTGATCTCTCCATTTTTGTTTCTAATTTTATTGATTTGATTTTTCTCCCTTTGTTTCTTGATGAGTCTGGCTAGTGGTTTATCAATTTTATTTATCCTTTTAAAGAACCAGCTTTTGGCTTTGTTGATTTTTGCTATGGTCTCTTTTGTTTCTTTTGCATTTATTTCTGCTCTAATTTTTAAGATTTCTTTCCTTCTACTAACCCTGGGGTTCTTCATTTCTTCCTTTTCTAGTTGCTTTAGGTGTAGAGTTAGGTTATTTATTTGACTTTTTTCTTGTTTCTTGAGGTGTGCCTGTATTGCTGTGAACTTTCCCCTTAGGACTGCTTTTACTGTGTCCCACAGGTTTTGGGTTGTTGTGTTTTCATTTTCATTCGTTTCTATGCAAATTTTGATTTCTTTTTTGATTTCTTCTGTGATTTGTTGGTTATTCAGCAGGGTGTTGTTCATCCTCCATATGTTGGAATTTTTAATAGTTTTTCTCCTGTAATTGAGATCTAATCTTACTGCATTGTGGTCAGAAAAGATGCTTGGAATGATTTCTATTTTTAGAAACTAAAGACCTATATATAGAAAACTATAAAACACTGGTGAAAGAAATCAAAGAGGACACTAATAGATGGAGAAATATACCATGTTCATGGATTGGAAGAATCAATATAGTGAAAATGAGTATACTACCCAAAGCAATTTATAGATTCAATGCAATCCCTATCAAGCTACCAACAGTATTCTTCACAGAGCTAGAACAAATAATTTCACAATTTGTATGGAAATACAAAAACCTCGAATAGCCAAAGCGATCTTGAGAAAGAAAAATGGAACTGGAGGAATCAACCTACCTGACTTCAGGCTCTACTACAAAGCCACAGTTATCAAGACAGTATGGTACTGGCACAAAGACAGAAATATAGATCAATGGAACAAAATAGAAAGCCCAGAGATAAATCCACGCACATATGGACACCTTATCTTTGACAAAGGAGGCAAGAATATACAATGGATTAAAGACAATCTCTTTAACAAGTGGTGCTGGGAAATCTGGTCAACCACTTGTAAAAGAATGAAACTAGAACACTTTTTAACACCATATACAAAAATAAACTCAAAATGGATTAAAGATCTCAACGTAAGACCAGAAACTATCAAACTCCTAGAGGAGAACATAGGCAAAACACTCCCTGACATACATCACAGCAGGATCCTCTATGACCCACCTCCCAGAATATTGGAAATAAAAGCAAAAATAAACAAATGGGACCTAATTAAACTTAAAAGCTTCTGCACATCAAAGGAAACTATTAGCAAGGTGAAAAGACAGCCTTCAGAATGGGAGAAAATAATAGCAAATGAAGCAACCGACAAACAACTAATCTCAAAAATATACAAGCAACTCCTACAGCTCAACTCTAGAAAAATAAATGACCCAATCAAAAAATGGGCCAAAGATCTAAATAGACATTTCTCCAAAGAAGACATACAGATGGCTAACAAACACATGAAAAGATGCTCAACATCACTCATTATCAGAGAAATGCAAATCAAAACCACTATGAGGTACCATTTCACACCAGTCAGAATGGCTGCGATCCAAAAGTCTACAAATAATAAATGCTGGAGAGGGTGTGGAGAAAAGGGAACCCTCTTACACTGTTGGTGGGAATGCAAACTGGTACAGCCACTATGGAGAACACTGTGGAGATTCCTTAAAAAACTGGAAATAGAACTGCCTTATGATCCAGCAATCCCACTGCTGGGCATACACACTGAGGAAACCAGAAGGGAAAGAGACACGTGTACCCCAATGTTCATCGCAGCACTGTTTATAATAGCCAGGATATGGAAACAACCTAGATGTCCATCAGCAGATGAATGGATAAGAAAGTTGTGGTACATATACACAATGGAGTATTACTCAGCCATTAAAAAGAATACATTTGAATCAGTTCTAATGAGGTGGATGAAACTGGAGCCTATTATACAGAGTGAAGTAAGCCAGAAGGACAAACACCAATACAGTATAATAACGCATATATATGGAATTTAGAAAGATGGTAACGATAACCCTGTATACGAGACAGCAAAAGGGACACTGATGTATAGAACAGGCTTATGGACTCTGTGGAAGAGGGAGAGGGTGGGAAGATTTGGGAGAATGGCATTGAAACATGTGAAATGTCATGTATGAAACGAGATGCCAGTCCAGGTTCAATGCACGATGCTGGATGCTTGGGGCTGGTGCACTGGGACGACCCAGAAGGATGGTATGGGGAGGGAGGAGGGAGGAGGGTTCAGGATGGGGAACACATGTATAATTTTTTTAAATTGTAAAAAAAAAAAAAAAAAGAAATATAAGCCAGACCAAGGAACTAGCCAAAAATGAACTGAACCCACAATACCCACAACAACACCAGAGAAAGTCCTAGATATATTTTTACTATTTTCACAATCATTCTTTCTTTCCTTTTTTTTAATTAAAAAAAATTTTAAGTCCTCTATTACTCCTTTAATTCTCACTTTTATAACCTACTATTACTTTGCAAAAAAAACAAAACCCTATTTTTTTTAAAAGCAAACTTCATATATATTTTTAAATAATTTTTGTGACCTTGTTTTTTTTTTTCTCTCTCTCTTTTTTTTTTCTTCTTTTCTTTAACATTGTATTTCTGAAATTCCAAACTCTACTCTAGATTTTTAATTTATGCTTTTTGGTATTTGTTATCAATTTTGTACCTATATTTTCTGTATAATTTTTGTGACTTGGTTTGTTTTTGTTTGTTATTTTCCTCTCTTTCTTTTTCTTCTTCTTTTCTTTAACATTGTATTTTTGAAATTCCAAACTCTACTCTAGATTTTTAACTTTTGCTTTTTGGTATTTGTTATCAATTTTGTAGCTATATTTTCTTTATAACTTTTGTGACTTTTTTTTTTTCTCTCTTTCTTTTCCTTCTTCTTTTCTTTAACATTGTATTTTTGAAATTCCAAACTCTACTCTAGATTTTTAATTTTTGCCTTTAGGTATTTGTTACCAATTTTGTACCTTTAAGAACCCAATCTTCAGTACCCATTTTTTACTTGGGAGTGAGATTACTGGCTTGACTGCTCTCTCCCACTTTGGACTCTCCTTTTTCTCCACCAGGTCGCCTGTGTCTCCTCCCTAACCCCTCTCTACTCTATCCAACTCTGAATTTCTGTGTGTTCCAGACGGTGGAGAACACTTAGGGAACTGATTACTGGCTGGATCTGTCTCTCTCCTTTTCATTCCCCCCTTTTATCCTCCTGGCCACCTCCGTCTTCTTCCTCCCTCTTCCCTTCTCTGTATAACTACGTGAACATCTCTGATCGGTCCAGTTGAGCAGTGCACATAAGGAAGTGATTACTGGCTAGCCTGCTCTCTCCTCTATTGATTCCACCTCATCTCTTTTGGGTCACCTCTAACTCCCTCCTCCCTCTTCTCTTCTCCATGTAACACTGTGAACCTCTCTGGGTGACCCTCACGGTGGAGAAACTTTTCATCTTTAACCTAGATGTTTTATCAATGGTGCTGTATAGAAGGAGAAGTTTTGAGACTACTGTAAAAATAAGACCAATAACTGGAAGCAGGAGGCTTAAGTCCAAACCCTGACTCCAGGGACTTGCCGAGGTCCAGCCCCAGTGGATCCAGGGAATTTGAAGGGGAGATGGCATCGGCAATCAGGAAACAACAGCTTATTTAAATGTTAATTAAAGATATAAAGAGTGGTTAAATAAGGATAGCTCAGTGAAGAAATTCAGTGGAGAAAAGAGGCTGAATAATTCAGCCAGAAGGTGAGAGAAAGAACGAAATGGGGAGACCAAGTTTCAGTGAACAAGGCTTGCACTTTATTTTCCAAAATAGTTTTTATACCTTAAGTTATGCATAGAAGATAATGGGGGAAGGGGTAGAGTCATGCAGTAAGTCAGGCTTTCTTCCTGCAAACTTATCATATGCAAAAGTTTAGGTGATTTGCATCATCTTCTGGCCTGGAGGCCTGTTAACATTTTAAGACCCTTTCTTCAGAAAACTTATTTTTCTCTAAAGGTGATTAGTCAGGCGTCACCCTCCAAAAGCATTAGATAAAGTTGCATTCCTATAGGGCAAAGGTGTGGTGGGCTATAACAAGAAAAAGAATTAACTCAAGGGTCCCAGGTTACAAACATTAAAGCTACTACTTACACCAATTATATTAATCAATACACTGCCAGGGACACAGCAGGTAAGGGATATGGAAACTTAGCAGCAAACATTGGCCCAACAAGTGAAAAGCCCTTCACCAATACAATTTCTAATCAATCTTTTAACTGCTCAAAGGAATCTGTATTTAGACAGTTTAGAACATCTCATACCTCTCACAGTTGGGAGGCTCTGAACAATCACATGTAGCCGGAAAAACCTATTCAGGCAGGCTAGAGGACTTCTGAAGGAGTTTGTAGTTTGAAACACTATCACACCCAGGAACTTTATTAACTGGAGCTGTAAGTTAACTCTTTTTCAGAGAGAGGTGGTGGGGGACAGCCCCCCACAAAGTCAGAGGTGTAGGTGAGAGCACAAAGCAGAAAGTAAGCAGACTCTGATTTTGGGGGTAGATGCTCAAGAATTTCCAGGGGGACTCCTGAGGCTCGATCCCGCCTTTGTGTATGCCAAGCCTCCTTCCTCATGACCTTTGCCATGGGCGGAGCTCCTCACGCCGGCTCCCAGCAAGGGAACATTAATAAACAGGAGCTCATCAAACGCCTCCACACCTACACTGAAATCAAGCACCACACAAGGGCCAACAAGTTCCAGGAAAAGACATACCAAGCAAATTCTCCAGCAACACAGGAACACAGCCCTGAGCTCCAATATACAGGCTGCCCAAAGTTACTGTAAAACCACAGACATCTCATAACTCATTACTGGACACTTCATTGCACTCCAGAGAGAAGAACACTGACACCAGAACACTGACACAAGCTTCCCTAACCAAGAAACGTTGACAAGCCACCTGTACAAACCCACACACAGCGAGGAAACTCCACAATAAAGAGAACTCCACAAACTGCCAGAATACAGAAAGGACAACCCAAACTCAGCAATATAAACAAGATGAAGAGACAGAGGAATACCCAGCAGGTAAAGGAACAGGATAAATGCCCACCAAACCAAACACAAGAGGAAGAGATAGGGAATCTACCTGATAAAGAATTCTGAATAATGATAGTGAAATTGATCCAAAATCTTGAAATCAAAATGGAATCACAGATAAATAGCCTGGAGACAAGGATTGAGAAGATGCAAGAAAGGTTTAACAAGGACCTAGAAGAAATAAAAAACAGTCAATATATAATGAATAATGCAATAAATGTGATCAAAAACACTCTGGAGGCAACAAATAGTAGAATAACAGAGGCAGAAGATAGGATTAGTGAATTAGAAGATAGAATGGTAGAAATAAATGAATTAGAGAGGATAAAAGAAAAACGAATGAAAAGAAACGAGGACAATCTCAGAGACCTCCAGAACAACATTAAATGCTGCAACATTTGAATCATAGGAGTCCCAGAAGAAGAAGACAAAAAGAAAGACCATGAGAAAATAATTGAGGAGATAATAGTTGAAAACTTCCCTAAAATGGGGAAGGAAATAATCACTCAAGTCCAAGAAACCCAGAGAGTCCCAAACAGAATAAACCCAAGGTGAAACACCCCAAGACACATATTAATCAAATTAACAAAGATCAAACACAAAGAACAAATATTAAAAGCAGCAAGGGAAAAACAACAAATAACACACAAGGGAATTCCCATAAGGATAACAGCTGATCTTTCAATAGAAACTCTTCAAGCCAGGAGGGAATGGCAAGACATACTTAAAGTGATGAAAGAAAATAACCTACAGCCCAGATTATTGTACCCAGCAAGGACCTCATTCAAATATGAAGGAGAAATCAAAAGCTTTACAGACAAGCAAAAGCTGAGAGAATTGGTCAACTGCAAGCGACTTTCTGTGAACTCAGTACACATTTGGTGAAATCGGTTCCCTGGTGGGGATCTTGGGAACCCTGTGCCGCCTTGAGGTATAGCGAGCTGGGTAGGCGCTGGTACAGCTGTCCTGAGACGGATCTGAGGCTCGGCGTGGGCTCCCTTCGGCCAGAATCTGTCTCCGTGCTGGAACAGGAGCCGCCGTGCTTGGGCCCCTCCTTCGCCTACAGACTCGGCTGGAATGGCTGCGTTGATGAGTACGATTGAGGGCCCTGTGACCTTTGAGGACATGGCTGTGTACTTTTCCCAGGAGGAATGGAGGCTCCTTGATGAGGCCTAGAGATGCCTGTACCATGATATCATGCTGGAGACCTTTGTACTGGTTGTATCCTTGGGTTGTTGGCATGGAATAAAGGTCAAGCAGAGAACTTTGGAGCAGAATGTTTCTGTAGAAGTGCCACAGAGAAATAACTCAAAGATAGACCTCTCCACCCAGCCTCTCCCTGGGACATGTGTAGCCTGAATGTAGAAGGTGGTGTATGTGTAGCTGAGGACATGGGAATAAACCCTGGCCAGACCCTGTGTGGAGCAGGTTTGAAATTTCAGCAGAACAGTGGAGATAAACTCTTTAGAAGAGACGTGGGTAAGGCCTTTATGAAGAGATGCACAGTCCATGCACTGGGGAAGGCTTTTATGTGCTGTGAGGCTAGAAGGATTTCCCTGGTATCTCTCACTATTTCCAGCACTAGATTTTTTTTTTTCATCTTTTTTTAAAATTTTTATTTTATTTTTAAACTTCACAACATTGCATCAGTTTTGCCAAACATTGAAATGAATCCGCCATAGGTATGCCTGTGTTCCCCATCCTGAACCCTCCTCCCTCCTCCCTCCCCGTGCCCTCCCCTGGGTTGTCCCAGTGCACCAGCCCCAAGCATCCAGCACCATGCTAGATTAAATTGCAAAAGGGCACTGAGTTTTTAGAACTTTCTCATAATGGACAAAGGCAGCGTAAATGCCACGAACGTGGGAAAACCTCCCAAAAGTCCAAGCTTGCTCAGCACCAGAGAGTCCACACTGGAGAGAGGCCTTATGAATATGCTGAATGTGGGAAAGCCTTCAGCTATAAATATATATTTGTTTAGCACTGGAATGTCCACACTAGAGAAAGGCCTTATGGGTGCAGTGAATGTGGGAAAGCTTTTAGTGACAAACATGTACTTGTATGGCACCAGTGAATTCACACTGGAGAAAGGCCTTACAAGTGCAATGAATGTGGGAAAGTCTTTAGGTGTAATTCCAGCTTTTTTATATAGAAGAATTCATACAGGAGAAAAGCCTTATGAAGGTAGGGAGTGTGGAAAGCTATTTAGCCAAAGCTCCCAACTTGTTGTACACCAGAGAACTCACACTGGAGCCAAGCCATATGATTGTAGTGAATGTGGGAAAAGCTTCACCACTAAAAGCAAACTTGTTCAGCACCAGAGAGTTCACACTGGAGAGAGGCCTTATGAATGCAGTGAATGTGGAAAAGTCTTTAGGTTCATATCCAGCCTCAGTAAACATAGAAGAGTTCACACTGGAGAAAGGCCTTACAAGTGTAGTGAATGTGGAAAGTTCTTTAAGCGAAGCTCCCACCTTAAAGTCCACTACAAAATTCATACTTGAGCAAAGACGGATTACGAGTGCAGTGAATGTAGGAAATGTTTTAGCCAAAGCTCTACTCTCATTACGCATCTGAGTTCACACCAGAGAAAAACCACACAAGTGCACTAAATGTGGAGAAGTCTTTAGCCAAAGCACCCAACTTAATTAACACCAAAAAGTTCACACCACAGAAGTGCAGCACCAGCACAGCAAGTGGGGGAGTATTTTTTGTCAAATGTGTGCTCTAACTCAGCGCCAGAACTTAACAGCCCATAGAGTAGTGTAGTGAATGTAAAAAAGCTTTGAGCCGAAGGTCTAACGTTGTTTGTCATCAGAACACTCATACTAGAGAAAGGCCTTCAAATGAGATGAGGAGAAGAGAATGAGCTGTTGCCTTAGTTAATACATCTTACTGAACTGGCTCTGTGATGGACTTCTCAACTGTAAGTTGAGTGTCACCTGTGTGCACAGCCCTAATGTGGAGATGGTCTGTGGGTAGCCAGTTCCTAGGAAACTTTGAGGAGCTAGGCTGTGACCTCCCAGGGCTCTTGACAGACCTCATGTCATTGTGACTTTCGTACCTCTACCAAGTGGCAGATCCTCATACTGGGCATCTACCAAGTGGCAGATCCACACACAGTGAGATCAGTGTAGGTAGAGCTTTGTGCTCTCCTGTCCCCTAGAGGGAAGCATAAGTGGACTGAGGACTTGGGTGGTGTCATGCTCTTAGGTTCTGTCAACTGCATAGGACACAACCTAAGCAGCTTTGCCAGCCTGGGTTCTGCTGGAAGCTCATAGAGGTTTACATTATTTGGTGGTATTGATCATTTTATGCTCAGGATGGATTTTCTAGCTCCAAGTCACCCTTAGGGGAACTGCCTCATTTTGCACTACTTTGTGTAAAAATAAAGACTATTGTTTAACAACAACAACAAAAAAAAGCTGAGAGAATTCAGCACCACCAAACCAGCTCTCTAACAAATACTAAAGGATATTCTCTAGACAGGAACCACAAAAAGGGTGTATAAATTCAAACCCAAAACAATAAAGTAAATGGCAATGGGATCATACTTATCAATAATTACCTTAAACGTAAATGGATTGAATGTCCCAACCAAAAGACAAAGACTGGCTGAATGGATACAAAAACAAGACCCCTACATATGTTGTCTACAAGAGACCCACCTCAAAACAGGGGACACATACAGACTGAAAGTGAAGGGCTGGAAAAAGATTTTCCATGCAAATAGAGACCAAAGGAAAGCAGGAGTAGCAATACCCATATCAGATAAAATAGACTTTAAAACAAAGGCTGTGAAAAGAAACAAAGAAGGTCACTACATAATGATCAAAGGATCAATCCAAGAAGAAGATATAACAATTATAAATATATATGCACCCAACATAGGAGCACCGCAGTATGTAAGACAAATGCTAACAAGTATGAAAGGGGAAATTAACAATAACACAATAATAGTGGGAGACTTTCATACCCCACTCACACCTATGGATAGATCAACTAAAAAGAAAATTAACAAGGAAACACAAACTTTAAATAATACAATAGACCAGTTAGACCTAATTGATATCTATAGGACATTTCATCCCAAAACAATGAATTTCACTTTTCTCAAGTGCACACGGAACCTTCTCCAGGATAGATCACATCCTGGGCCATAAATCTAGCCTTGGTAAATTCAAAAAAATTGAAATCATTCCAAGCATCTTTTCTGACCACAATGCAGTAAGATTAGATCTCAATTACAGGAGAAAAACTATTAAAAATTCCAACATATGGAGGCTGAACAACACGCTGCTAAATAACCAACAAATCACAGAAGAAATAGAAAAAGAAATCAAAATTTGCATAGAAATGAATGAAAATGAAAACACAACAACCCAAAACCTGTGGGACACTGTAAAAGCAGTCCTAAGGGGAAAGTTCATAGCAATACAGGCATACCTCAAGAAACAAGAAAAAAGTCAAATAAATAACCTAACTCTACACTTAAAGCAACTAGAAAAGGAAGAAATGAAGAACCCTAGGATTAGTAGAAGGAAAGAAATCTTAAAAATTAGGGCAGAAATAAATGCAAAAGAAACAAAGGAGACCATAGCAAAAATCAACAAAGCCAAAAGCTGGTTCTTTGAAAGGAAAATAAAATTGACAAATCATTAGCCAGACTCATCAAGAAACAAAGGGAGAAAAATCAAATCAATAAAATTAGAAATGAAAATGGAGAAATCACAACAGACAACACAGAAATACAAAGGATCATAAGAGACTACTGTCAGCAATTATATGCCAATAAAATGGACAATGTGGAAGATATGGACAAATTCTTAGAAAGGTACAACTTTCCAAAACTGGACCAGGAAGAAATAGAAAATCTTAACAGACCCATCACAAGCACAGAAATTGAAACTGTAATCAGAAATCTTCCAGCAAACAAAAGCCCAGGTCCAGACGGCTTCACAGCTGAATTCTACCAAAAATTTAGAGAAGAGCTAACACCTATCCTGCTCAAACTCTTCGAGAAAACTGCAGAGGAAGGTAAACTTCCAAACTCATTCTATGAGGCCACCACCACCCTAATACCAAAACCTGACAAAGATGCCACAAAAAAAGAAAACTACAGGCCAATATCACTGATGAACATAGATGCAAAAATCCTTAACAAAATTCTAGCAATCAGAATCCAACAACACATTAAAAAGATCATACACCATGACCAAGTGGGCTTTATCCCAGGGATGCAAGGATTCTTCAATATCTGCAAATCAATCAAGGTAATACACCACATTATCAAATTGAAAAAATAAAAACCATATGATTATCTCAATAGATGCAGAGAAAGCCTTTGACAAAATTCATCATCCATTTATGATAAAAACTCTCCAGAAAGCAGGAATAGAAGGAACATACCTCAACATAATAAAATCTATATATGACAAACCCACAGCAAACATTATCCTCAATGGCAAAAAATTGAAAGCATTTCCTCCAAAGTCAGGAACAAGACAAGGGTGCCCACTTTACCATTATTATTCAACATAGTTTTGGAAGTTTTGGCCACAGCAATCAGAGCAGAAAAAGAAATAAAAGGAATCCAAATTGGAAAAGAAGAAGTAAAACTCTCACTGTTTGCAGATGACATGATCCTCTACATAGAAAACCCTAAAGACTCCACCAGAAAATTACTAGAACTAATCAATGAATATAGTAAAGTTGCAGGATACAAAATCAACACACAGAAATCCCTTGCATTCCTATACACTAATAATGAGAAAATAGAGAAATTAAGGAAACAATTCCATTCACCACTGCAATGAAAAGAATAAAATACTTAGGAATATATCTACCTAAAGAAACTAATGACCTATATATAGAAAACTATAAAACACTGGTGAAAGAAATCAAAGAGGACACTAACAGGTGGAGAAATATACCATGTTCATGGATTTGAAGAATCAATATAGTGAAAATGAGTATAGTACCCAAAGCTATCTATAGATTCAATGCAATCCCTATCAAGCTACCAACGATATTCTTCACAGAGCTAGAACAAATAATTTCACAATTTGTATGGAAATACAAAAAACTCAAATAGCCAAAGCAATCTTGAGAAAGAAGAATGGAACTGGAGGAATCAACCTACCTGACTTCAGGCTCTACTACAAAGCCATAGTCATCAAGACAGTATGGTACTGGCACAAAGACAGAAATATAGATCAACGGAACAAAATAGAAAGCCCAGAGATAAATCCATGCACCTACGGACACCTTATCTTTGACAAAGGAGACAAGAATATACAATGGATTAAAGACAATCTCTTTAACAAGTGGTGCTGGGAAAACTGGTCAACCACTTGTAAAAGAATGAAACTAGAACACTTTCTAACACCATACACAAAAATAAACTCAAAATGGATTAAAGATCTAAACATAAGACCAGAAACTATAAAACTCCCAGAGGAGAACATAGGCAAAACACTCTCCGACATATATCACAGCAGGATCCTCTATGACCCACCTCCCAGAATATTGGAAATAAAAGCAAAAATAAACAAATGGGACCTAATTAAACTTAAAAGCTTCTGCACAACAAAGGAAACTATAAGCAAGGTGAAAAGACAGCCTTCAGAATGGGAGAAAATAATAGCAAATGAAGCAACTGACAAACAACTAATCTCAAAAATACACAAGCAACTCCTACAGCTCAACTCCAGAAAAATAAATGACCGAATCAAAAAATGGGCCAAAGAACTAAATAGACATTTCTCCAAAGAAGACATACAGATGGCTAACAAACACATGAAAAGATGCTTGACATCACTCATTATCAGAGAAATGCAAATCAAAACCACTATGAGGTACCATTTCATGCCTGTCAGAATGGCTCGATCCAAAAGTCTACAAGCAATAAATGCTGGAGAGGGTGTGGAGAAAAGGGAACCCTCTTACACTGTTCGTGGGAATGCAAACTAGTACAGCCATTATGGAGAACAGTGTGGAGATTCCTCAAAAAACTGGAAATAGTACTGCCTTATGATCCAGCAATCCCACTGCTGGGCATACACGCTGAGAAAACCAGAATTGAAAGAGACACGTGTACCCCAATGTTCATCACAGCACTGTTTATAATAGGAGGACATGGAAGCAACCTAGATGTCCATCAGCAGATGAATGGATAAGAAAGCAGTGGTACATATACACAATGGAGTATTACTCAGCCATTAAAAAGAATACACTTGAATCAGTTCTAATGAGGTGGATGAAAACTGGAGCCTATTATACAGAGTGAAGTAAGCCAGAAGGAAAAACACCAATACAGTATACTAACGCATATATATGGAATTTAGAAAGATGGTAATAATAACCCTGTATACGAGACAGCAAAAGAGACACTGATGTTTTATATTATAAAGAAAAATAAATTAAAAAAAATTAATGAATAAAAATAATAGCCCAAAGCTAACATCAGTCACTGTATTGAAAAGAAGAAATGGTAAATACTATTAATATTTTAAATTACTTGTAAGAGGAGCAATATTTCAAGCAATTCCAGCTTTGTCCACTGAAATTATATAAAATCTATACTGATGGAAAAACCATATTTTTTTTGGATGAAATTTTCAGGAAAAGATTTCCTGTGGTAGATTGCACTGCTGCTATTACAAAGGCCACAATTGTGTGAAAAAAAAGAAAAAAAAATTAAAGAGAAGGGAACACTCCTGAGCTCATTTTACCTGTCAGTATTATCCTGATAACAAATCCAGATAAAGCAACTTCAAGAATAAAAAACTAAAAGCTATATCCTTGATGAATATCAGTGTAAAAAAAAACCTCAACAAATTACTTGCAAACTGAACTCAACAGCATGTTAAAAATATTATACACCATTATCAATATTTATTTCTGGGATGCAAAAATGATTCAACATAGGCAAGTCAGTAATGCGGCATACCACATTAATAAAATGAAAGGTAAAAACCACATCAAAATCTCTAGAGATGTAGAAAAAGGTTTGACAAAATCCAACATCCTTTCATGATAAAAACCTTCAACAATATGAGTATTGAAGAAATGTACCTCAACATAATACAGTTCTTATATGACAAGCCTACAGGTAACACCATGTTCAATGATGAAAATTTAAGATCAGAAATAAATGAAGGGTGCCCATTCTCACTTCCTCTATTCAATACAGTATTTAAAGTTCTAGCCAGGGCAATTAGACAATAAATAAATAAAAGGCATCCAATTTGGAAAGGAAAAAGTAAAATTGTTTTTGTTGGCAGATGACATCATTTTATATATGGGAAATCCAAAGACTCCAGCAAAAATGTACTATGACTAATTAGCAAAATCATTAAAGTTGCAGGATACCATTCCAACATTCACTAAGCAGTTATATTTCTGTAGACAAAGAACAAACCATCTGAGAAGGAGGTAAAGAAAATCTCATTTACTATAGCATCAAAAACAATAAAATACTTGAGTACATCTAACCAAAGAGGTGAAATATCTATGTATTGAATACTATAAGACATAGGTAAAAGAAATTGAAGGCACAAACAAATGGAAAAATATGCCTTGTTCATGGATCATAAGAACTGGTATTGTTAAAATGTTCATACTACCCAAAATGATAAATTCAATGCATTCCTTATCAAAATTCCAATGATATTTTCCACAGAAATAGAAAAAACAGTCCTAAAATGTGTATGGAATCTCAAAGGACCTCAAGTAGCCAAAGCATCCTGTGAAAGAAGAATAAAGCTGGAGGCATTACACTTCCTGGTATCAAACTAAATTCCAGAGTTATAGCAATCAAAACAGTATGGTAATGGCATAAAAAACAGACATATAAGCCAATGGAATAGAATTGAGACCCCAGAAATAAATCCTCACCTCTATGAACACATTATTTGACAAGGGAGCCCAGATGCTCCACTGGAAAAGGATAGTCTCTTCAATAAATAATACTGAAAGCTGGATATTCACATGCAAGAATGAAATTGGAACTCTGTATTACACTACTCACAAAAATTAACTCAAAATGGATTCAACACAAGACCTGAGAATGTAAAACTCCAAGAAAAAAACAGGGAAATATTTCATTGATGTTGAACATCAAATTAAAAAACTTCTGCATAGTCAAAGAAATGATCAACAAACAGACAACCTATGGAGCAGGAGAATATATTTGAACCCATCTATCTGATGAGGGGTCAATATTAAAAAAAAATAAGGAGCTCATACAGATAAATAGAAAACCCTTAATAATTCAATTAAAAGAAGCAAAGAACCTGAACAGACATTTTCCCACAAAAGTGGGAAGCTTGTATCCTGTTACCTTGTGGAATTTGTCAGTTCTACTAGTTTTTGTGTGGAGTCTTTAGGGTTTTCTATGTATAGTAGCATGTCTTCTGCATCTAATTCTCCTTGTTGCAATAACAGGATTATTGGTTTTGTCTTCCAAGATGTGCTGCTTGTATTGATTTCCATCTTTAGTGTATCAGAAACACAGATGGCACACAAGCAGAATAATTATTAATAGTATATTTCCCACTGGATACAGATTAAATAGAGTGAATCTCTAAGTGTTGTTGGAAACCTAGCACTGACAGGAGGAGAAAGCTTCATTTAAAATAAAAACTGTTTGACTGTGCTAGGTCTTAGTTGCAGCATGCAGGATCTATTGCTTGTGACATGCAGAATCTTTAGGTTGAGTATGTGGGATCTTTCTCCCCAAGCAGGGATAAAACCCAGCTCCCCTGCATTGGGTTTTATGCAGGGGATCTGCTCCACCTTGTCACCACCTCCAGCACGGTACCAACTTGGGGCCAGCTAAAACATCTCACTCAGCAGGCTGAAGAATTAATAGAAAGGGGGAGATATGAGGCCATTCCTCTGGTAATGTTTGTGGCTATGCTTGCTGTGTTGGCTTGTCAGCCGAGGCCTTCCAGCACAGAAAAGGTTCATTGGGCCTATTTGCCTAATCCACCTTCTTTCCAGCCTGTTGACTGGATGAATGAGCCCATTCGTGTTTTTGTTAATGATACTAATCTTTTGGGCAGGGCTTTCATCTATCCTGATAATGTTAAAACAGTGGTCAGCACTCCCTTCAATTTTTCAGGCATGTCTGTTTATCCACCTATTTGCTTTGCCATATCTTCCTCTTTACAAGGAGCAGCTCCAGTTTTGAATGGATGCGTTAGCACTTCCTTGCAAGGCATGCTTACTGATTCTCTGAGAAGCAATGGCAAGAGAGACTTTTGGTCTTTACAGCTGCTGATTCTGGGGGCGCAAGAAAGACTATTTGATGCCTTAAAAAAGGCAGCCCCTTATTTAAAGGACTATCCAAGCTGTGCACTCCCCACTCTGGACTCTGATGAACAAGGACTGAAGGTCTGGGAAAGCATAAGCAGAACTTCTGGCTTTCCTCATTGGAAAGAATGCTTGTATGCTCTTAGGTCACCTATTCCCATTGTTGCCACCAGACATTTTCTGATCGAATGGGGGAGCACCTATCATTTGGATCAATGATTGAACTTGATTTTTAAAGAACCTTATAGACCCATATGGAATGATCCATTTATCCCGTATCCTTTAGCAATTATTAGATGGCATATTAATGGATGGTTTCCTCCTTTAGTGAGTTTTGGTGGAACAGGTCCCATACAGCCTGAATTATGGAGAGCATTGGCTGATATGGTACCTGTGATTTTACATAGACCTTTAAATGAACAAAGATATATTGTATGGGCCTGCATGCATTCTCCCTATGCCTTTTTGTTGGCCAGAAATCGGAATGATTTGGGAGTTTTTGAAGGAGAAACTGTTTATAACATCAAATGTGTGAATTGTTTTATATCAAATTGTGTTTATGGAAATGATTATAGTAATTATAAGGCTATGATGATTGTAAAGCAACCACCATATTTGATGGTTCCTGTAAAATTAGAGGGACAGTGGTTTGATGATTATGCATTGAAAGTTTTACATGAATTTAATAGCTTAATTTCTTGACCTAAGAGATTCATTGGAGCTCTGGTTGTGGGAATAACTGCCTTGATTGCCACAATTGCATCAGTTATGGTTTCTGCTGTTTCCCTGTCAAAAGAAGTGCATACTGCCTCGTTTGTCAATCATCTGTCCAAAAATGTCTCTGTAGCTCTTACTATGCAGGAAATTATAGATAAGAAAATAGAAAATAAGGTCAGTGCTTTAGAAGAAGCAATTCTGCTTATGGGGCAAGAAATTACAAACTTAAAAATTAAATTGTCTCTAAGGTGCCATGCTGAATTTAAATGGATGTGTGTTACCCCTCTACAAGTGAATGAGTCCATGCACTCTTGGGAACGCATTAGGAATCATATTTTAGGCATCTGGAATCATTCAGATTTTAGTATTGATATTTCTAAGTTACATCAGGATATTCAGAATATGAAGCAGGTGGAGTTTGACTTTTATTCTCAATGGCTTTCTAATTCCCTCTTTGAAAATATGGAGGGGTGTCTTTTCCATGGATCCTTTTCTACAATAATGATTAATGCGGCCATGTGCTTATGCCTGTTAGTTCTGATTTGTGTAATAGCCCCATGCCTTTTCAGAATACTCAACCAAAGTGTTTCTGCTCTATCAACTGAGTTTCATATCTACGCTCTAAAAAATAAAAAAGGGGGAGATGTCGGGAGCCACGTTAGGCATTACTGACAAAATGGAGGCATGGCCCCAACCCCCTCTCTTTGTCCCGCAGGCACGGACCCGGGATGAAGGAGTTAGACCTTGTGTTCTGACTTGTTTTTTCCTCTCCTCGGCTGGGTTGACTGAAAATGAATATTAAAGTGCTTATTGTTCTTGAGAGGAGCATGAGAAGGCACAAAGCCTTCTGCAGCTGTGCTCAGAGAATAATTCATAAAGTTAATCATTGACATTTGTTTAAGGACTTTTACAAAAGAGTGTTTCAGGATGAGCACATAGGCCGCAGCTTGAGGCCATGGGAGGGATTGCTATCTGAAGCCTATTTGTGAGGAAAATGTTTATGGCAAAGGAGTTTACTGAATTTAGGGCTTAGAAATAATTAAAATAGTTAGAAGTTAAAGATTTAAGGAATGTTGTAATGTAATGTTAGAATATTTTACTATAGCTTATAGAGGTTAGGAATTTTAGAGATACTATAGCTAGAAGCCTTTTTAAGAGATAGTGAGCTCAGGATGTTAGGGGCAAACAGGGTTTAGAAAGATAACAAATAAACTAAGGAATGTAGCATGAGTTACAGTGTAATCACGAGTTAACTATAGGACACATAAAAGGAAGTAGGTAATAGATGGTAAAGCTGATTCCGAGAGAATCGCTGAAGCAGGAACTCTGTTTGAAGGGCACCAATGATTTATGGAGATAATAAATCTGGGTGAGGGGGAACTGAAAATGTCAAACCTCTGACCTAATGCTTTTGTAAAAGTATAAAAGAAAATCTTAAACTTGAAATAAATGCGCAGTCCAAGAAAATTGAGAGGCTGCGTCGTTACTCGCCGACACCATCCCCCACTTCAAGTTGAATCCCTGGCTGCTGGAGCTGGACTCCGGCACATTGGGAGTATGGAGTCTTAGCCACTGGATCACCAAGGAAGTCCTGAAAAAGCTTCTTTGAAGGCGGAACCTGCTTCAAAAACCTGCAGTGATGAGAAGTAGACAAAGGTAAGCTGCATTTTGACCACATTGCCTAGTTCTGGAAAAGCTATGCCTACAGATTCAGGCATCTATTCACTCTGCTGGGACTGAGCCAGTGGTCTCCTTAGTTGTTTAGATCAATTTAGGATGATCCGTGAGTCCTTGATTCTCATATGTGATGTTGTTGTTGTTATTATTGAATTGCTCAGTCGTGTCTGACTCTTTGTGACCCCATGGACTGCAGCACAATAGGTTTCCCTGTCCTTCACCATCTCCCAGATTAAACTCTTTTAAACTTATTTAAATGTAAACTTAAACTCCCAGATTAAACTTAAACTCATTTCCATTGAGTCGGTGATGCCATCCAACCATCTCATCCTCATCGTCCCCTTCTCCTCCTGCCTTCAATCTTACCACAGCATCAGAGTCTTCCAATGAGTCGATGCTTTGCATCAGACGGCCGAAGTATTGGAGCTTTAGCATCAGTCCTACCAATGAATATTCGGGGTGGATATTCTTTAGGATTGACTAGTTTGATCTCTTTGCATTCCAAGGACTCTTAAGTGTCATCTCCAGCACCACAATTCAAAGGCATCAATTCTTCAGTGCTCAGCCTTCTTTATGGTCCAACTTTCACATCCATACATGATTACTGGAAAAACCATAGCTTTGACTAGACGGACCTTTTTCAGCAAAGTGATGTCTCTGCTGTTTAATATGCTGACTAGGTTTGTCACAGCTTTCCTTCCAAGGAGCAAGCCTCTTTTAATTTCATGGCTTCAGTCACTTAATTTCAGTCACTGTCCAGTGATTTTGGAGCCCAAGAAAATAAAGTCTGTCACTGTTTCCATTTTTTCCCCATCTATTTTCCATGAAGTGATGGAACTGGATGCCATGATCTTAGCTTTTTGAATGTTGAGATTTAAGCCAGCTTTTCCACCCTCCTCTTTCACCTTCATCAAGAGACTCTTTAGTTCCTCTTCACTTTCTGCCATAAGGGTGGTGTCATATCTGAGATTACTGATGTTTCTCCCAGCAATCTTGATTCCAGCTTGTGCTTCATCCAGCCTGGCATTTTGCGTAATGTACTCTGCATATAAGTTAAATAAGCAGAGTGACAATATACAGCCTTGATGTACTCCGTTCCCAATTTTGAAGCAGTCCGTTGTTCCATGTCTGGTTCTAACTGTTGCTTCTTGACCTGCATATAGGTTTCTCAGGAGGCAGATAAGGTGGTCTGGTATTCCCATCTCTTGAAGAATTTTCCAGTATGTTGTGATCCACACAGTCAAAGGCTTTAGCACAGTCAATGAAGGAGAAGTAGATGTTTTTCTGGAATATGTAATGTTAATGTTATGTTTGTTTTACAGAGGAAGCAATAGAATCAGAGAAGTTAAATGACTTGTTCACAATATACAAACTATTCTAGCTTTTGACTCCTAGTTTAAAAGATCTATCTGTGATGATGATTGTAGTGACATTTTTGGTAAAAAATATTTTAGTGACTGTATTTGTAATACAAATGATCAAAGTGTCTTGAATAGGGCTGGGGATTTGGCATCCAGACTTATTACAAAGAGGCTTCAATCTGCTTGCCTTAACTTGTTTCTCATCACTGCACAAAATATAGATTCCATCCAATTATCATCCTACTCTGGTTTACCTGCCTTTGCTCACATCCTTATCCCACCACTCTCTTCTTTCATATTTACAACTTTTTTCAGCCTCTGTTTCTACTTGCTATTGGGAGATGTCATGGTGAAATTGAGTTTCTTGTGTAAGGAGGTGTTTAGTCCCTGTAGGAATATGAGGGAGTGGTGCTCCAGGTTAGTCCCCCTGAGATTTCTCACCTGAGGAGCCCAAGTTCAAGTATCTTTAGTTATGCAGAAATACAAGAAAGCATGTATAAAGTAATTTCAAGTTCTCCAGGGATGAGTTCTCCAGGGCATATGATTCAATGCCATATAATGTTCTAGCATCAGTACACTGAATCACTGAGTTGTATTTATGAGGAAATGGGTTTTGACTAGAGGTGAAACTTCTGACAATGTAGTGTGAACTTTAAATTGACAGATTCAATAGGTAAGAAAGTGAAAATTCTGCTGTGTGCTCATTAGTGGGTGTTCCATTTGTAGTTCGTCTTCCACTGATAGTTGGAGATGCTGTTGAAGTGATGTCTCAGTGCTCAGGAATCACTAGACACAGATGAAACGTTTGAGTCAGTAACTAACTGATGTTGATGCTGGTCAAGTTATTTTTCTCCCCACTTCAGAGAAAGGTTCAGGCAATAACCAGAAGTGTCAAGTACTTTGCATGCACTAAAATCAAATCTTAGAAGTTTGCAACTGGAAGGGAACTTGTTTAACAAGTCCAACACCTACTTTTTCCATTGTAAGGATGAAACCTGAGGGAGTGATCTGCTCAAGTATTTTGTGTCAGTGAGTTATCAAGAGAGCATTATAGTCTTAGTTGAATATTGTGGAACATCTGTGGTCACTTGCTCTTTACCACTCACATTTTGTTCCATAACATGCTTAAAATCAGTCCTAAAAAGTTTTCATTTTATTTATATTATACTCTAAATTTTCTAATTTCAAAGTCAATCCACTTTTAAATATTGGCACTGAATACACATTCTTTCTTAGAAATTTATTTTAAATGTTTGATCTTGTGAGTATATTCTCTTAATTTTAGGTGATTTTTATATTCTAAACCTAATTATTATGGTTAATACAGACATTCAATTTTAATGATGATTTATTCAGAACAAATCAACTTGCCTTCTAGTGTCTACTAATGTCCTACTGATCCTCACCCAAGACATTAAATGTCTTCACCTTGCTGTTTCCTTCTGTTCTTCTGGGTTCCACATCATCTTCCTGATGATTTTCAAGTCACCACACAATGGCCAGTAGGCCTTCAATGGGATGCTAAGTTGTCATCAAAAACCTTTGATCTGAGCAGGTCATCTCTCCTCCTTTTGTTTTCTTTATCTCACCTAAGGTACTTCCCACTGATGACATTCTATGATTATATTTCTTTGTACTTTGTCCCAAATTAGAAGTAATCCATACCTCACTGAAATGTCTGAAGCATTTATCACCTCTGCTTCCTAAAAGTGTTGTGCACTTTCCTTTTAGACTCTCTTTTCCTTAAAGGTTTTTTGGATTTTCTTCATTTTTTATTCCTTTATTAATCCAAAGTTGATTTAACATTTATTATGGGCCAGCAAAAAACAATAAAAATCTTTGACTCCTGGAGTTAATAGTTTAGTGAGGGAGTTAGAGTTCATATTTATATGTATAATCTAAATCCGTATATATATCTTTTCTGTAAGATGTTATGGTAAAGCCTGGATGAACTTTTTGACAATTGATGGTAATGGACAATGGACAAAGATAGAGCTAGGACTTAGAGAATACTGAGACAAGGATAGAATGTTATTTTGTGTAGTGTTTCCAGCTCTTTGTTGAGTTGTGGGATTAAATGTGTACCTGAGATTACTGAGCCTAGAAAATGATAGGTATTCAGTCAGTGTTTGTTGAATAATTAATGATTAACTTCTTGGTGAGAGGGAGACTAAAAGAGAAAAAATAGAGAGAAAAAACACATTTAAATCACAATTTCGGAATGATCAAAATCGGACTTTTCTTAAATCATCATGACAAAGATGAACCATAAAGAATTAACCCTGAATATTTTCTGTGAAGGCCAATTGCAAGATAATTGACTATTATTTCACAGTCTATGAAAAAAATCAGTAAACTGAAGTCATTTCACATTATTTACAGACCACCTAAGATCTGAAACACAAGTCCCTTTTTGTTTTTCTGCAGAGTTTTCATATTTAACCAAATCACAAAAGGGATTTTGAACTAGAAAAATAGTTATAATAAATAACAATTGACTGTGCTGTATCTTTGAATTATTAGACTTATAAAAAATTTCATGGGTATGTTTTTCCAGTTGTTAACTTTTATACTTTATAAAACATTTGTTTTAAGACTATTTTCATTTTCAAGCTACACAAGTTGGAAAAGAATTTTGATATTATTTTGTACTTTTCAGACAAGATTTCTGAGACAGACTTCTTCACTTCCTCCTTTTTTTTTTGCAAAAAGATTCATTAATTTGAATAATTGCCCACTCTCCAAAATTGCCAAACTGAATTTCTGTCAGAATGAGTTCCTCTTTTTATCTTCTCCTAAGAATATCTAGGGTTGAATGAAAACATAGCTATTGAATTGTGACTTCATAATTTATATACTATGCCCATAAATGCAAAATATGCTCCACTATTGAAATGAAAAGGCAAAATCAAAGCTCTGTGGTTGAGTTTATCCTCTTGGGCTTTTCTAACTTTCCTGAACTCCAAGGGCAGCTCTTTGGAATTTTCTTGATTATTTATCTGCTGACACTGATAGGAAATGTCGTCATTATAGTTGTCATCTGCCTGGAACAGAGCCTGCATGTTCCCATGTACCTGTTTCTCCAAAACCTGTCTGTGGTGGATGTTAGTATCAGTGCAGTCATTATGCCCGAAATGCTGGTGGTTCTCTCCAATGAAAAAACGTCAATTTCGTTTGTGAGCTGCTTTGCACAGATGTATTTTATTCTTTTTTTTGGTGGGACTGAATGTTTTCTCCTAGGGGCAATGGCTTATGACCGATTTGCTGCAATCTGCTCTCCTCTGAGCTACCCAATGATTATGAACAAACGAGTTTTTATGAAATTAGTTCCAGGCTCATGGACTTTGGGTTTCATGTTAGGTACTGTGCAAACAACATGGGTTTCTAGTTTTCCCTTTTGTGGCCCCAGTGAAATCAATCACATCTCTTGTGAAACTCCAGCAGTGCTAGAGCTGGCACGTGCAGACACATTTTTGTTTGAGATCTATGCCTTCACTGGCACCATTTTGATTATCATGGTTCCTTTCATGTTGATAATTCTGTCTTACATTCGAATTCTCTTTGCCATTCTGAAGATGCCATCAACCACTGGGAGGCAAAAGGCCTTTTCCACCTGTGCCTCCCATCTCACATCTGTTACCCTCTTCTATGGCACAGCCAGTATGACTTACTTACAACCTAAATCTGGCTACTCCCCAGAAACCAAGAAGTTGATGTCCTTGTCTTACTCACTTTTAACACCTCTGCTGAATCCACTGATATATAGCTTGCGCAACAGTGAGCTGAAAAGAGCTTTGATAAAATTATGGCGAAGAAAAGTGGATTTACATACATTCTGACTATGCTGAGAGGTCTATGTGATATTACTGCTTGATTGAACTTTATTTAAGTTTAATAAATGGTGAAGACTGTTTGCATTTCTTGGTATGAATATGCTTAATTTTTGAGTTCTACAAATTTGATAATATAGTAGAACATCTTTATATATTAATGGTTTTATTTTTTTTCATAGATGCATAATACTCCTTAATATTAGGTGTCACATGGTTTCTTCAAAAAATTGTTTATTGGTGGCCATATGGGTGTGTGTTAATTTTTTGTTCCTCTAGAGAATGCTAAACAAAGAAACTAGTTTTATGCTTTCACAAACATTGTTGCTTTAATTTCTGTAGTATAGGTTTCACAGTACGGTTTTCATAGAGTAAATAATCTGAGTTTGCAAACTTTCATGAATGTCACCAACCTTTAAAAAATGATAGTAACAATTTTGTATTGATTCTGAAAGCCCACTGTGCCCTGCTGACTAGTTTCATCTCCAGGAAACCAACAAATAGAGAGATAGCTTTTTATTTTTTGAGTGAAAATATGTCCATGCATGAGTTGAAAAAAACAGCTCTTTATTGAGAAAGACCACACTGGTTCTATTCAAGGACCTATAGACATTATAATCCAAAACTGTATTTCATTTGGTTATTTTATATTCTTCCAGTGCGTTACTATTTTTGAGAGTAATTTATCATATTTAATTTTCACTTATAAGCCATGGTCTGGAAATCTTGTCAAAATTTCTGTTATAGAGCAAAAATGCCATCAACACCTCAACATTTGTCAAACAGTATATGGTTTTTTTTTTCTTGTAGAATATAAACATGATAAATTGTGCCTGTTTTCTATTATCCATGAATCATATCAACCTATATGTATCTTTTACACATAGAAAGAATAATTAGACACTGCAAAAATATACTATCTCATTCTTGTTTCCTATTTTAATGTTGCTAGAAGACAACAGAAAGTGTCTGACATTGAATCTATACCAAAGGAGTACCACTGTTTGTTTCAGCTTAAAGTGACATTAAAAAAAGAGGTTGGAGCACTTTAGGAAACAATCATTGATTTTTGAAAGCATTTAAAAAATAATTTTATTTGTTTATTTCTGACTGCACTGGTTCTTTGTTGCTTTGTGTGGGCTTTCTCTAGTTGTGAAGAGTGGGAGCTACTCTCTAGTTGTGATGTGTGGACTTCTCTTGTTGCAGAGCACAGGCTCTGGGTGCTAGGGCTTCAGCAAGGTGCAGCACATGGGCTTGGCAGTTGTGGCTCACAGGCACTAGAGTTGTGGCTTAGTAGTTGCAGCATGGAGACTTAGTTGTCTGCAGCATGTAGAATCTTCTTGGATCAGGGGTTGAACCCATGTGCCCTGCCTTGGCAGGCAGATTCTTATACACTGCACCACCAGGAAAGTCCAGTGAAACAACCATGGATTTTAATGGGAAAAAACTTTTCTTTATACTCATATGTACCTCTGCCAAAAATGGGAGTAGAGCGCAACTTCAACTTTCAACAAAATAAAACAAAACAGAGAAACTTCATTAGCAGGTTGCTGAAATCTTGTGAATAATATATGAATGTTGTACAATAGTGTTCCTGGTAAGACATCAAAGAAACATCTGCAAAAAACTTTAATTGAATCTCATCCCTTGATATCCTGAAATTTCTTTCTCATAACTCTTATAAGGACTAATTAAGTAAAACTTATCTAAAAACAGATAAGAAAATGAAGCTAAAAACAGAGTTTCCTGATAATCATTCTTTAGTTCACTTGTTCATTTATTGATTACATAATAATAAAACAACCAATTTCTCTTTTTAAATGCTTTAATTTTTGTCTTTTTACCAGTTTTATTGAGATATAAGTGACAAAATTGTATGTATTTAAAGTGTACAAAATGATGATTTGACATATATATAGGTTGTGAAATGATGGCCACAATCAAGTTAATTAACACATCCATTACCTCACTCTTAGTCAATTTCAAGTTGACCACAGTTATGTCAGGGGAGTGTGTAATTTCCTATTGACCACAGTTATGTCAGGGGAGTGTGTAATTTCCTCAGTTCTGTCTCATCACAACAAAAAGTTGAAGCAATGGACCAGTGTTACAGCTCCGTGTGACAGCTCAGTTTTATTTAGAAAATAAAGGAAAATACATCCTCGAGGCATGAGGGCATATTGACCCAAAAGATGCAAAGAGAAGAGAGAGAGAGAGACCCCTGGCCCTTTGGCTCCTTTTTTTATATGTTTTTTTTTTTTTTCTCCTCCCCCTGGGCCTGCCCTATGTAAATTGGGATGGCCGGGAGTGCTGTTTGTTCTACCTGGGGGCCTCACTCCAGTTCCCGGACCTTCTTTTATTCTATTTTCGCGGGCTTTTCCCTTCCTTTTCTTTTAACCACCGCCATTCTGGCCTCCTTTTTCCTATTCTAACTACCTAACACTCCCCACTCAAGAGATGGGAGGCCCAATTCTTTGGGAATAGGGGCGGCAAGGTCTTTCTGGCTTCTTTCTGCTGAACTGGGATGGTGAGGGGTATTGGGCCTCCCCCTCTTGCTAGTCTCAAGGCTCAGAGTCCTTAGAGTTGTGTCCATCTAAGGGTGAGTGATATTTTCTGTGGTTGGCTGTAGTTTTATATATCCTTGTTGAACTGGCACTGCTTGTTGACTTGGGCAGACACAAAACAGGTTGCTGCTGCTAAGTTGCTTCAGTCTATCCAACTCTGTGCGACCCCCATAGATGGCAGCCCACGAGGCTCCGCCATCCCTGGGATTCTCCAGGCAAGAACACTGGAGTGGGTTGTCATTTCCTTTTTCAATGCATGAAAGTAAAAAGTGAAAGTGAAGTCGCTGAGTCGTGTCTGACTCTTAGCGACCCCATGGACTGCAGCCTACCAGGCTCCTCCGTCCATGGGATTTTCCAGGCAAGAGTGCTGGAGTGGGGTGCCATTGCCTTCTCCGACAAAACAGGTTAGACAATTGATAATACATGGAGCAATCATGAGCAGCATCAATATAGGGATAACAAGGACTAGTAGGGGCATTAGCCAACTCCAAATTTCCTTCACCAGGAGGGTCCCCCAAAGAGGGATTGTAGCCACCCTGAGAACTCTCCAGCTCGTTCTTTGAGATCCTGTAGGATCTGAATGTTTTTCTCGAGGACTGTGAGACTTTCTTTAGCTTAGCTGGAGATATTTACCCAGAAACAACATGTCTCATTCAAGATGGCTCAAGTCCCTCCTTGTTTAGGGATCAGAAGATCTATCTCTTGCCTGTTTTGGACTGCAACCCCTGCCAAGCTGTGTTGGCTCTTTAGAGCTGCCCTGAGAAATCTTATCCCCTAATTTTGGGGGTGTTCATTAGAATGACACTCATTTGTAGTTCTGAATAGGTATCCGAGATATCCCAGGGGCTTACAGGTGTATTGAGTGTCCTATTCTGTTTTCTTCCACAGCTTGACTCATGAGTAGTGAATCCAGAAGTCATTTCCTGGTACCCTGACTGCTGTGGGGGTAGAAGGTATATCATGGTAGGGGCTGTTCCATGTGGGCTGAAGTTGAGCCTTTGGGGACCCATCTTTCCAGACTTTAATTAGGACTGAGTCCCTGGAGCATATAGTGGTGACTCCTTGGAATCTTTTGGGTCCTAGTTGATACCCTACAAGTGTATATCTTATTGGAATTGCCCAATGGCCATGGTGTAAGAGCAGAGGGTCTGAGCCTCTGGATCTAGGAAGAGGTTATTGACATAAACAAAAGGTCTCCCATATAGCATCTCATAAGGACTATGATCAACCTGTTCCTCAGGGGCAAAACAGGTGTGGAGGAGAGCTATTGGTAAAGCCTCCTTCCATCCCAGGGAGGTCTCCTGGGTTATCTTTTTTATCACTGATTTTAAGAATTGGTTGGCTCTTTCCAGTTTTCTTAAAGACTGAGGCCTCCAGGCACAATGTAGATAAGTAATGCCCAATGTTTTAGAGATCCCTTGGGTGACTTTAGAGTAAATGATGTCCCATTGTCACTTAGTAATGACCTGGGCAGACCAAATCTTGGAAAGATTTCATGGAGCACTTTTCTTACCACCTCCTCAGCCTTCTCAGTCTAGGTAGAAAAGCCTTCAATCCAGCCTGTGAATGTATCTATCATGACTAATAGGTATTTATACCCTTGAGAAACTGGCATCTGGGTGAAGTCCATCTGCCAGTCCTGTTGGACAAGCTAGGCCAGCTGGGGTTTTCAAGCTCCTTGGGGATTGTTTAACTGGCAAGTGGGACAAGAGGAGACCACTTGCCTTATAGTCGTTTGGAGGCTTGTTCCTCTGAAGGATCTTTCTAGTAATCTTTGGAGGGCCTTTTCCCCTAAATGAGTGGTTGCATTTAAGGAGTTAATCAACTTCCATTGGAGGTTCCCTGGCAGAAAAAGGAGTCTCTTCTTTTGGAACCACCCCATATGATCTTCTTGAAAGCCCTCACTTTTAGCTTTAAGAGTCTCACCTTCAGTATATGAAGGAGTTTCTGGCAAATTAGTCTGTGGAACTAAGGTGGCAACCCCTATTAAGTCATTGTTCTGTAACGCTGCTCTCTTAGCTGCCTGATCGGCTGCTTGGTTCCCTCGTACCACTTCCGTGCTCCCTTTTTGGTATCCTTCACACAGATCAGAAGATGATCCCTTTCCCAGATGTGCTCAGGGTCATTACAATTCCAACTAGGATCTAAGGAGGGGACTGTAGTTTCCCCTACTGGGTATTTATCACTTGACATGTGAAGCCCTGTTGCATACCTTTGGGCTTCCTTTAAGACCCTAGTATGCTCAGGGTCAGATAAAGTTTGACTAAATATGACCTTGATGTCCTTCCACGTCAAGTCAAAGGCTAAGGTAATGTGTTGGAATGTATCTATATATTTGCCTGGGTCATCTGTATAGCTTCCCAGGTCTTGTTTGATCTGTCTTAGTTCTAAAAGGGAGAAGGGCTTATGGACCTGGGTTGGTCCAAATTCTCCTCCAGTTTTGACTAAGGGACATACTTGAGTTGGCTTTTGTGGAGGGGTGCTCCTTCATATGGGGGCATGTTTGGATACAAGGAAGGAGCACCAGGTAACTCAGGAGCTGTGGGATGTGGGCCTTCATGGAGAGCGGGGGTTCCTTTTCTTGGTTGTCTGTGCCTAACATCATTTGCCTAGTAGGCTCACTTTTAGGGGGTACAACAATCCCATACTTAAGACAGAGTTCCTTCATGTCTCTTAGTTGGAAGAAACTTTGGAATAGGGGATGTCTGTCCATTTCCTTTGTCTTTTGCAGAATAATTCTAACTGCAGGATGGTATTGTAATTTAAACTCCCACCCTCAGGCCAGTGTTCCTTGTCCCCCAGAGGATACCGTGGCCATGCAGTGGTGCAAAAGAATTTTAAGCGACTTCTCCTTAAAGGAGAAGTTTGATCCTGTTAGAGGATCAAACAGCTTCCAGTTGTCAAGGATGCATCTCAAGGGCATCTTTCGGGAAGTGGATTGGTTATTTCCCATCTGAAAGACAGTCATGACAGGGAGGAAAAGAAAAAACTAATAGGCCTCCTTCAATTTTGATGGGTGGACTTCCTTAGGGGTGAGTCTTTTTGAAATTTATCCTACCCAGTACTGTTGCAACCTGAGAGCCAGGCATCCCCGAATCAGGGTGCAGATCCCCAGGCAAGTTGAGGCATGACAGCCTCCTGGAGATCTAATCCCCAGGCAGGTTGAGGCATGTTGGCCTCCTGAGAATGGGGTCCCTGGGCAGGTCGAGGTATGTCGCCATCCTGGGACCCCTGGACTGGCGGATCCCTGAGCAGGTTGAGGCATGACAACCTTTTGAGGACCAGATCCCTATGCAGGTCGACCTCCTGGGACCCCCAGACTGGAGTTGGGCATCCCCAAGGTCTGCAGCATGACCAGTGCTGGGTAGGATTAAGGGGTTGCAATTTTAACTTATTGCCTGTTTGTTCACTGCAGATGGGAATAGATATCATGATGTAAAGAAATCCAAGCCTGTGCCCTGAGACTGGGAACCTGGTGAAGCAGCCATAAACCTTATCCACTTACTGCTCTGAGAGAATGTATGTCACTGATTTCCTCCCCTGCTACTGCTGCTAAGTCACATCAGTCGTGTCCGACTCTGTTCGACCCCATAGACGGAAACCCACCAGGCTCCTCTGTCCCTGGGATTCTCCAGGCAAGAACACTGGAGTGGGTTGCCATTTCCTTCTCCAATGCATGAAAGTGAAAAGTGAAAGTGAAGTCACTCAGTCATGTCCGTCTCTTAGCGGCCCCATGGACTGTAGCCTACCAGGCTCCTCCATCCATGGAATTTCCCAGGCAAGAGTACTGGAGTGGGGTGCCATTGCCTTCTCTGGATTTCCTCCCCTAGTCCTCCATAGTAGCAGGTTAGGGTGCCTCCAAGGGTAAGCATTTCATTGTCATAGATCCACTTTAGGTAATAACGGAAGTAATGACAAAGGAGTGGGTTATCTGGCCCTGCTAGGGGCATTAAGAGTATTTTAATAATAAGCGGAGTGGAGCAACGTTGCCCCAGAGGGGGCAGGGTCCTGGTGGTAGGAGTTAGTAATTGGCTTAAAACAAATTGATAAGAGGCAACAAACCAGATATTCCATAAAAGTGGAGTGGAGATTTGATCTGGGGATATGTTTGTAACTTTAGGAGAAGGGTGGTAAGGGTTTGGGCCCAAATGGCCTTCAGGGCTAACTCCCAAAGTGGCAAACATTATCCTTGGGAGCCCAATTACCTTTGAAGGGATGCCAGCAGACGGACTTCTAGCAGGCACTGTGTGCCTGTCTCCCACCCTAGCGGGTTCACTGAGAGATGCTGATGTTGCACATGTAGGAAACATGGAAGATGAAGGCCTGAATATCTAGAGGGATTGGATATGATACAGTATTTCCCTCCCAAGGGCCAGCTATTTTCTGGTTGTCCCTCCAGAAGATTGTAGAGGCAACATTGTGTGCCTGGACAGAGTTCAGGAAAAGAACATGAAACAGGAGGGAAGGGGGCAGGGCACAATTTTTGAAAGAATGAGATAGCACACGGGCATAACATAAATGGATTAAAATCAATTGGGTCCAAGATGACAAGTCAAATTCAAGTAAACCTTAATCCTCAATCTATAAACTAAATGAAACACTTAGAGGTGGCAGGACAGTTCCAAGGCACTGTCAAAAGATGGAGGAGTGGACAGTTCCCCAATTGTTGGGATGATCGTCCCACTCATTAGCATATGAATTCACCCAGCTTGCAAAACCTAGTCAGACTGAATTCCATGGCCTAAACCCTTGCCCTCTGCAATGGCCCGTGCCCTGCAGAGTGTGCTTTTCTCTGAATGTGAACAAATCCACCTCTTACCTATCGCTGTGTTTCTCACTGAATTTTTTCAGTGAGACATCAGAGCCTGAGCTTCATTAGGTCCTGAAGCCAGGCATCATGGGTTTTAGCTGGGCTCGAGTCCTAGGAAAGAGGAGCTGAAGGATGGGAGGAAAAAGCAGTGGGAAAAACATGCCAAGGAATCCCCTTCATAACCTGCCAGAAAATCTGCTAAATACCTGACCTGTGCTCACAGTTTTCATTGGCCTGATCCTTGGCGCAAAGAAGATTAAGGACAGAAGAAGCCCCACCGGCTTGGGTAACAGCTGGTGGGGCCCAGCAGATAATGGACCCTTTGGGACACATTGAGGAGTAGACCCTGCCAGAGTCTTGAGGTGCAACCCTCAGTTGCACCCACTGCCACTTGCCTGTTCGCAGGGGTTTGAGGAAATAAGAAATGAGAGATTGTAAAGGAATTAAGATTTTGTTATGCATATGTCCTTCCAGCCATAGGAGGGAGGCCCTCCTACCTTTAACCAGAGGTTTTCTGGAATCTGAGATGGAGCCGCATGAGCTTTCTGCTGAGTTTTTCACTGTCCCAGTTTCCAGCACGTTGGGCTTCTTGTTACTTCTCCTGTGCTGTGTTTTCTTCGTGTTCAGCTTCCACTGTGGGAGCTTTCACCGAGTCGGGCTCCTGCTGTGAAGCCGTGTTAAATCCGAGTCACAGCACCATAGATGTCAGGGGGAGTGTGTAATTTCCTCAGTTCTGTCTCTTCACAATAAAAATTTGAAGCGACAGATCAGCATTACAGCCTTCGGACGGACCAGTGTTACAGCTCTCAAACAGACCAGTGTTAACAGCTCCATGTTACAGCTCAGTTTTATTTAGAAAACAAAGGAAAATACACCCTCAAGGCATGAAGTCATGCCGACCCAAAAGACTCGAAGAGAAGAGAGACAAGGACCCCCGGCCCTTTGGCTCCTCTTTTTATATGTTTTTTCTCCTCCCCCTGGGCCTGCCCTATGTAAATTGGGATAGCCAGGAGTGCTGTTTGTTCTACCTGAGGTCCTCACTCTGGCCCATGGACCTTCATTTGTTCTATTTTTGCTGGATTTTCCCTTCCTTATCTTTTAGCCACTGCCATTCTGGGCTCTTTTTCCTATTTTAATTACCTCATGATTACCATGCTGTATATTATTCACTTTGTAACTGAAAGTTTGTACCCTTTCACCAACATCTCCCCATCTCCCCACAATCACCTCCTCCATCCTGCCCCAGCCAGCCCCTGGCAACTACCGTTCTACTCTCTATTTCCACGAGCTAGACTTACAATAACATGAATGCCCTAACCAAGATGGCCTTCACTGTCCACCTTAGCCTGAGAAAGCTTTAGACAGGCTTTTTTCCTGATCATAATCTCTGACCTTCCTTTTCTCAGAGTGCTTTAGAAAATTTGTAAGCATTCTTTCTCTGCCTCCTTTGAAACTATCCTGTCATAAAAATATGGGAAAGTCTACTTTTCTTTGGGGGCAGTGATTTAACAGCACAGGTAGCTTATGATTCCCCTCATCCCAGGTTTTAAAATCTCTCCAGCTCTTTGTTTCAGCAGAGGTTGAGTCAGTCTCTCATCCCTATTGCAATAGTCTTGAGTAAAGTCTCTTTTGCCTATTTAACTTTGTCTAGTATAATTCTTTGCCAGCTTTTTAAACTAATTTCATATAGAATGAAAACTGAAAAAAAGTGAAACTTCCAACCCACCAGGGAGCTTACTGTATACCTGTATATGGTTTTACCATTTCATTGTCTTCATTAACATAACTTTATTATTCCCAGGGGATTCCCTGGTGGCTCAGTGATAGAGAATCCACCTGCCAATGTAGGGGACACAAATTCTATCCCTGGGCTTAGAAGATCCCATGGAGAAGGAAATGGAAACCTACTCCAGTATTCTTTCTGGAAAATCCCATGGATGAAGGAGCCTGGCAGGCTACAATCCATGGGGCAACAAAAGAGTCAGACATGACTGAGCGAATGAGTGCACACACATGCTCACACTGAGGACAATAGCCCAGAGACAGCCACTCAGTAGCTCTGAGTGAACTGCTCCAGAGAGGTGGGGGAGAAGCCTGTATATGTATACATTTTTGGCTAAGAAAGTAGTCAAGCATACATCTTGGTAAAACGTGTTAATCACATCATCTTGGTAAAAGATGCTAATCACGAAGAATGGATACATCAAGTAAATGATTTTAGTACTTTGTGTATGGAAAATGCAAGAATCTGGGGTCATGAGATTCATCCTGACATACACATCTACACTGTTACTATCTGGGTGGGGCGGGCTCGCTTAATCCAGAGCACAGAACACCTCATCCTGTTCTTTCCATCCAAAATTCCCCTAGAGTGGCACTGTTGCTTGCAACAACCATTTGTATAACTGGATAAGGATGTTCTTTTTGAGCTTGCATCTCATAGGTGCTGACCAGAAAAGTTCAAACTGGCTGATTCAGATTGCAATTCTGCCCAAAGTCAGAGTGTGATTAGGGTAGGTAGTAAATCCAGGTTTGTTATCATTGGCTTAAACTCAACTGACACCATTTTAGGCCTGTGATTTTTCTCTTTAATAGTCTGCAAGTCCTACCTGAATAATCTCCCTCAGCCCTCTAAGGTTTCATTAGCAGTATTCTTAAGACACCTTTTGATTCTGCCCTTTACTCACATCCTACTGTCGATGTCATCCTCCAGTGTTTCATTATCAGTGCACTGATGGTGTGATATTTCAACTAAGAATGGAAGGATGAGTGCTATCTTATTTGTATTGGGGCAATTTTGTGTATGTGAAGCTTATGCAGACACTGGTGGGAGGGAGAATGACCAGTTTGAGAGAGGGAAAGAAGCCATTAATATTTATTCAACAACAGTTGTTGACTGACTTGTATGTACCAGATACACTGTTAGGTGTTCAGAACATAAAGATAACAAGATAGCACAATGAGAGAGACAACTATTGTAGAGGAACAGAGTTTGCCACCCCAAATATGCCTCTTTGGCACTTTTTAAATTTTAAGCTGGTTATTTTCTAAGAAACAGCAGACAGGAAAAACTCGGAAAACCTTGTAGGAGTTACCTTTTATAAGAAACATTTGTACAGGAAATTTCTATTTGTAAGATGTCTTCCTGGTTGGATATAGAAGAAGATGATGAGCAAATCTCTTGAAACTCTTATAATGAGCCAAACAAGGATTTGAAACTGCAAAACAGCCCTACCCTATCTTTATTTACTGTGTTTTTCCTGATAACCTCCCTTAACTGACTCTCCCCCAACCTCTCAACATCCTCTTTTGTCTTTATCTGAGGATAGTATTTAGGGCTTCCCAGGTGATGCTACTGGTAAAGAACCCAGGAGTTGGTGATGGACAGGGAAGCCTGGCATGCTGTAGTTCATGGGGTTGAAAAGAGTTGGATATAACTGAGCTACTGACCTGAACTGAACTGACCAATTCAGGAGTTGTAAGAAATGCAGGTTCAATCACTGGGTCAGAAAGATCCCCTGAAGGAAAGCATGGTAACCCAGTCTGGTATTCTTGTCTGGAAAATCCCAAGGAGAGAGGAGCCTGGCAGGCTGCAGTCCATAGGATCACAAAGTGTTGGACATGACTGAAGTATTTAGCAAGCAAGCTAGCACAGTATTTAAGAGGAGGACTTTGATTATTTTGATGGGTTAATCAGTTCTCCTGGGTCTTTCCCATGTATATATGTTATTAATTTTTTTCTGATTTTCTCATGTCAATTTAATTCTTAGACCAGCCAGAAGCATTTAGAAGAGTAGATAAAAATGCCTTCCTCCTGACTCTATTGAATAAATACAAAAAATATATAATTATGGTTGCATTAGGAGTTTCCCTGGTGGCTTAGATGGTAAAGAATCTGCCTGCAATGCAGGAGACCTGGGTTTAATCCCTGGGTTGGGAAGACTCCCTGGAGAAAGGAATGGCTACCCACTCCTGGAGAATACCATTGATAGACGAGCCTGTTGGGCTACAGTCCATGGGGATGCAGAGTCGGACACAACTTAATAATAAACACACATGCAAGTATACATGGCTGTATTAACTGTTACAAAGGAAAAGCACAAGCAGCCTAGACGTTATAACAGGAAGATCTTATGTAATCTGGAGGGAGTGGCTGGGAGGAGGAATGACACTAGAGGAGGATAGGGAGCGCCTCCAGAGAAAGTGACATTTAAAGGCTGATAGGAGTTAGCCAGGCCCACCTGAAGAGTGTGGACCCATCCAAAATGTGAAGGGACTAGATGTCATTCCAGGAAAGGGAGAAGACTGGAAACCGAGAGGAGGAGTGAGATGAAGAGGTAGGCAGAAGCCAGAACATGCCAAGTCTGATGACTACAGTAAGAACTCTGAACTTCACCTACTATGGATAGGTGACCAGGGATGTGTAGAGCAAAGCAGTGACATGGACATACTTGTACTTCAAAGTGCCTTTCTGGCTACTGAGTAGATAATTCATGGGAAGATTTCAGGACTGGGAATAGGCAAGGAAGAGGCAATTGCTCTAGCCCAGGTGAGAGTGATGTGGCTTGGGCTAGGACAATGGCAGTGGGAATGGAGCAGTATGAATGATTCTACCCATATTCCAGAAATCAAATTGCAGGACTTGGTAATAGATTGTATGTAAGGGAGGGGTAGAATAGAAAGAGGTGTCAAGGATGAACTCATATTTCTGGAGCAAAGCGGGTGGGACTTGCATTTTTTGAGATGTGGAACACTGGAAGAGAAGACTTTTTGGGGTGAAATCCAGTTTTGGAGGAGTGAAGTTTGAGATGTCTCTGTGAAATCAAAGTCAAGTAGATAGCTTATAGGGATGTATAGGTCAGGCTCAGAATGGAGATCTGTATTAGGGAAACAGAGCTACAGAGCACTAGAGAGAGGTCTTCTTAAAATGGAGAAACCACAGAATGAAGTTCCATGGAAAGAATCCAAAAGAGAAGAAGGGATACTGAACCACTGGGGTCAGGATTTGGGGTGATGTGTTTCTATTTGAGGAAAAGATAGACACAAATCAACAAAGTGATAACATGGGTAACAGAGAAAGAACTAGAAAGCTGTGAAGTTATAGGAATTCCAGGGACCAAGGAACTCATATTAGGAGGTTAGGGGACAGGGTACATGGGACAGAGAAGGTGGATCTGGGAAGCAATCCCTAAGAACTAAATGAAGGAAAGTTCCCGAAGAAGTTGGGTTAATTATGCCAAAAAATGGACTAACTTCTCACTGCCATCTAGTAGCTCAATCATGTAATTGCTCTAATCTCACCCCAGCAGGTCCAGGGAGCTAAGCTTATCCATAGTTCTTCCAATCATTCCTGATGAACTCACAGGAAATACTAGAATCAATCACATCACAATGGATTTAGAAGGAGGGTAAATGTAGTGGCAAGTTTCATGTCCTTAATAGGTGTAGATGTATCTATCTTTTTGTTAGGCTTGGAAGCAGAAGTGCTGAGTTGAATTCTTCCTCCTTCCCCTCTTTCCCCATCTCCTTTCCCAATATTTCTCTCTTCTTTTGCCAACACAACCACCAGCATTACATCATCATCATAATCATCAGCACCTGACACTTTACACACTCATGGATTCCTCCTGTTATCTCATTTGAGTATTTGTTCATAAATTAAAAGTCACTTATTGGATAGCCACCATGTGCTGGCTGCTGTGCTAGATGTTAAGCACAAAGATCAGGTACAAGCACTCATTTCTAGGGACTTATAATTGAATACTGAAACAGATAAGTTAACTTCTACCACCTTGTGTGGTGAGTGTTACAATTGTGGTTAAGACTTATAACTGGGAGACTTTGCTGGGTAAGTCCTTTAGGACTAGCAATCAGGGAAGGCTTCCCGAAGGAGGTGATTGTTGAAAGGTTGTTGCTGAACCACGAAAGATGCCGGGATTTTTGGCTTCCAGAGGAGAAGAATTCAATCCGGGGCCAGAGACGAGGCTTGATCGCTCAGAGCTTTTGTGTAATAGAGTTTCAGTTCAGTCAGTTCAGTCCCTCAGTCGTGTCCGACTCTTTGTGACCCCATGAACCGCAGGATGCCAGGCCTCCCTGTCCATCACCAATTCCTGGAGTCCACCCAAACCCATGTCCATTGAGTCAGTGATGCCATCCAACCATCTCATCCTCTGTCGTCTCCTTCTCCTTCTGCCCTCGATCTTTCCCAGCATCAGGGTCTTTTCAAATGAGTCAGCTCTTCACATCAGGTGGCCAAAGTATTGGAGTTTCAGCTTCAAGATCAGTCCTTCCAAGGAACACCCAGGATTGATCTCCTTTAGGATGGACTGGTTAGATCTCCTTGCAGTCCAAGGGACTCAAGAGTCTTTTCCAAAAGCACAGTTAAAAAGCATCAATTCTTCAGTGCTCAGCTTTCTTTATAGTCCAACTCTCACATCCATACATGGCCACTGGAAAAACCATAACCTTGACTATACGGATCTTTGTTGGCAAAGCAATGTCTCTGCTTTTTAATATGCTGTCTAGGTTGGTCATAACTTTCCTTCCAAGGAGTAAGTGTCTTTTAATTTCATTAAAATTAAAAGGTATATAATTAATATAACATAGAGTTTCATTAAAGTATAAAAGAGATAGAGAAAGCTTCTGACATAGACATCAGAAGGGGGCAGAAAGAGTGCCCCACCCCCCCCCCCAGTGTTAGCAATGGAGTTATATACCTTTTAATTAGTTATTACAATGAATCAAAAGAATGTCTGGAGGTTGTAAAGATCTTACTAGACCCACTCCCATAATTTACATTTTAAGATAACAGGATTAGCCAGAAGGTTTTCAGGAAGGAGAAACTGTCCTCAAGCAGGAAATATTGCTGTTGTATAAGCAGCTGTGAAGAGATACCCCACGCCCAAGGTAAGAGAAACCCAAGTAAGACGGTAGGTGTTGCAAGAGGGCACCAGAGGGCAAACACACTGAAATCATAATCACAGAAAACTAGTCAATCTAATCACACTAGGACCACAGCCTTGTCTAACTCAAGGAAACTAAGCCATGCCTGTGGGGCAACCCAAGACGGGCGGGTCATGGTGGAGAGATCTGACAGAATGTGGTCCACTGGAGAAGGGAATGGCAAACCACTTCAGTATTCTTGCCTTGAGAACCCCATGAACAGTATGAAAAGGCAAAATGATAGGATACTGAAAGAGAAACTCCCCAGGTGAGTAGGTGCCCAATATGCTGCTGGAGATCAGTGGAGACATAACTCCAGAAAGAATGAAGGGATGGAGCCAAAGCAAAAACAATACCCAGCTGTGGATGTGACTGGTGATAGAAGCAAGGTCCGATGCTGTAAAGAGCAATATTGCATAGGAACCTGGAATGTCAGGTCCATGAATCAAGGCAAATTGGAAGTGGTCAAACAAGACATGGCAAGAGTGAATGTTGACATTCTAGGAATCAGCGAACTGAAATGGACTGGAATGGGTGAATTTAACTCAGATGACCATTATATCTACTACTGCGGGCAGGAATCCCTTAGAAGAAATGGAGTGGCCATCATGGTCAACAAAAGAGTCCGAAATGCAGTACTTGGATGCAATCTCAAAAACGACAGAATGATCTCTGTTCGTTTCCAAGGCAAACCATTCTATATCACAGTAATCCAAGTCTAAGCCCCAACCAGTAATGTGGAAGAAGGTGAAGTTGAACGGTTCTATGAAGACCTACAAGACCTTTTAGAACTAACACCCAAAAAAGATGTCCTTTTCATTATAGGGGACTGGAATGCAAAAGTAGGAAGTCAAGAAACACCTGGAGTAACAGGCAAATTTGGCCTTAGAATATGGAATGAAGCAGGGAAAAACTAATAGAGTGTTGCCAAGAAAATGCACTGGTCATAACAAACACCCTTTTCCAACAACACAAGAGAAGACTCTATACATAGACATCACCATATAGTCAACACTGAAATCAGATTGATTATATTCTTTGCAGCCAAAGATGGAGAAGCTCTATACAGTCAGCAAAAACAAGACCAGGAGCTGACTGTGGCTCAGACCATGAACTCCTTATTGCCAAATTCAGACTTAAATTGAAGAAAGTAGGGAAAACCACTAGACCATTCAGATATGACCTAATTCAAATCCCTCATGAGTATACGGTGGAAGTGAGAAATAGATTTAAGGGCCTAGATCTGATAGATAGAGTGCCTGATGAACTATGGAATGAGGTTTGTGACATTGTACAGGAGACAGGGATCAAGACCATCCCCATGGAAAAGAAATGCAGAAAAGCAAAATGGCTGTCTGGGGACGCCTTACAAATAGCTGTGAAAAGAAGAGAAGCAAAAAGCAAAGGAGAAAAGGAAAGATATAAACATCTGAATGCAGAGTTCCAAAGAATAGCAAGAAGAGATAAGAAAGCCTTCCTTAGCAATCAATGCAAAGAAGTAGAGGAAAACAACAGAATGGGAAAAACTAGGGATCTCTTCAAGAAAATCAGAGATACCAAAGGAACATTTCATGCAAAGATGGGTTTGATAAAGGACAGAAATGGTATGGACCTAAGAGAAGCAGAAGATATTAAGAAGAGGTGGCAAGAGTACACAGAAGAACTGTACAAAAAAGATCTTCACGACCCAGATAATCACGATGGTGTGATCACTCACCTAGAGCCAGACATCCTAGAATGTGAAGTAAAGTGGGCCTTAGAAAGCATCACTACGAACAAAGCTAGTGGAGGTGATGGAATTCCTGCTGAGCTATTTCAAATCCTGAAAGATGATGCTGTGCAAGTGCTACACTCAATATGCCAGCAAATTTGGAAAACTCAGCAGTGGCCACAGGACTGGAAAAGGTCAGTTTTCATTCCAATCCCAAAGAAAGGCAATGCCAAAGAATGCTCAAACTACTGCACAATTGCACTCATCTCACATGCTAGTAAAGTAATGCTCAAAATTCTCCAAGCCAGGCTTCAGCAATATGTGAACCGTGAGCTTCCTGATGTTCAAGCTGGTTTTAGAAAAGGCAAAGGAACCAGAGATCAAATTGCCAACATCTGCTGGATCATGGAAAAGGCAAGAGAAAAAACATCTATTTCTGCTTTATTGACTATGCCAAAAAGCAAGAGAAAAAAACATCTATTTCTGCTTTATTGTCTATGCCAAAGCCTTTGACTGTGTGGATCACAATAAACTGTGGAAAATTCTGAAAGAGATGGGAATACCAGACCACCTGACCTGCCTCTTGAGAAATCTGTATGCAGGTCAAGAAGCAACAGTTAGAACTGGACATGGAACAACAGACTGGTTCCAAATAGGAAAATGAGTTCATCAAGGCTGTATATTGTGACCCTGTTTATTTAACGTATATGAAGAGTACATCATGAGAAACTCTGGGCTGGAAGAAACAGAAGCAGGAATCAAGATTGCTGGGAGAAATATCAATAACCTCAGATATGCAGATGACACCACCCTTATGGCAGAAAGTGAAGAGGAACTAAAACGTCTCTTGATGAAAGTGAAAGTGGAGAGTGAAAAAGTTGGCTTAAAGCTCAACATTCAGAAAATGAAGATCATGGCATTCGGTCCCATCACTTCATGGCAAATAGATGGGGAAACAGTGGAAACAGTGTCAGATTTTATTTTTCTGGGCTCCAGAATCACTACAGATGGTGACTGCAGCCATGAAATTAAAAGATGCTTACTCCTTGGAAGGAAAGTTATGACCAACCTAGATAGCATATTCAAAAGCAGAGACATTACTGTGCCAACAAATGTTCATCTAGTCAAGGCTATAGTTTTTCCTGTGGTCATGTATGGATGCGAGAGTTGGACTGTGAAGAAGGCTGAGCGCCGAAGAATTGATGCTTTTTAAGTGTGGTGTTGGAGAAGACTCTTGAGAGTCCCTTGGACTGCAAGGAGATCCAACCAGTCCATTCTGAAGGAGATCAGCCCTGGGATTTCTTTGGAAGGAATGATGCTAAAGCTGAAACTCCAGTACTTTGGCCACCTCATGCCAAGAGTAGACTCATTGGAAAAGACTCAGATGCTGGGAGGGATTGGGGGCAGGAGGAGAAGGGGACGACAGAGGATGAGATGGCTGGATGGCATCACTGACTCGATGGACGTGAGTCTGAGTGAATTCCGGGAGTTGGTGATGGACAGGGAGGCCTGGCGTGCTGCGATTCATGGGGTCCCAAAGACTCGGACACGACTGAGTGACTGATCTGGTCTGATCTGATCTGAATCCCTAGCACGGAGTTTAAACTGAGTTGTGTAATTGACTAAGACTAAGGAATGTAGACCAAAAAAGTTCGTTTTTTCCTCCTCCTTGAGAATTTGCGACCCCTCTCTCCTTGGGGACCCCCGGATTTCTTATCAACCTGCCTAGGAATTGACTCTCTCATTGTGATCATAATTTCTAAGACTATTGTTAGCTATATGGTAAAAACAGAAAAGAGAACTCTATATTTGGAGAAATACCAGTGTCTGAAGTGACAGCTGTGTAGAATACCTGAGGAGTGGCAGGAAATAAAGCCAGATTGTGAATGATTTTATGAATTAATTGAAGGAGTTTGAACTCAAATTTTGAAGGTTTATGGGGTAGTCACTGAAGGATGTTACCTAAAGGAAAAATAGAATGAAACTTACTTTTAAAAAATATCTAGCATTTATTGGACACTTGTATATGCCTAATTAAGTTTCCTATATGGATGAGTTCATTTTATTCTTCACAATAATACCATTTAACAGAGGAGTTGGGAGATACTAAATAATTTGTCCAAGTATTCAAAATTATTTGGTGGCTGGATGGGATTAGAACACACGTTTCTTGGACTTCAGAGTTCATGCTTTTGGCCCCTGTGCTTGCTTTACTGTATCTTGCATGATAGAAACACAGGACCTGGAAATATGCTCAAATCAGGTTTATGAGCCCCAAGCATTTCTCTTGTGGCCATGCACTGAGCTGTTGTTGCCACTGTACATCCCAAGCTGGAGGGCCCTCCTGGAGGCAGCCACATCTGATAAAACTATCAACTTGAAATAGATCCTGAGCAGAGATTGTGGGCAGATCAATACCGACTATCCTTGCAGCACAGAAACACCACCCCAGATCATCATGTATCCTCACGTAGCTCTTCTGGGATCAAAATGATTCCATCAACATGAATCATTTGCGTGTAAGACAGTTTCTTTGGGAACTAAAACAGGCATTTCTTCTCAGAAAGTTCTTGTTCCCCCTTTCTGTGACTTCTTAACTAGGTGTTAAGAGAATAAAAATGGAAGAAATAAAAATTCTTTCAATCTTTGTTATTACTGTTTCCAAGTATTATGTGCCTTTTCCCCTAACGTTGTGCTTAGTCACTCAGTTGTGTCCAACTCTTTCGACCCCCATAGACTGTAACCTGCCAGGCTCCTCTTGTTCATGAGATTCTCCAGGCAAGAATACTGGAGTGGGTTGCCATTTCTTTCTCCAGGAGATCTTCCTGACCCAGGAATTGAGCCCATGTCTCCTAACATGGTGGCCTTTGTTAATAAACTTTTTGAACTTAACAATATTTGGCAATTTGCAGATTATCAAGTCATGTTTCAAAATAAAATGATAACAAATTTGGTTTTTGGTGTTAGGGCAATTTCTCTGCTTTCCTCATTATCATCCAGAAATAGGGTCATCCTATGTGCCATTTTAAGCATCTGGTCCCATCACTTCATGGTAGATGGGGAAACAACGGAAACAGTGAGTGACTTTATTTTCTTGGGCTTAAAATTACCGGGGATGGTGACTGCAGCTATGAAATTAAAAGACACTTGCTCCCTAGTGTCTTTTAGGGAGAGTGTCTTTAGGGGAGTGTCTTTTAGAAGAAAAGCTGTGACAAATCTAGATAGCATATTAACAAGCAGAGACATTACTTTGCCTACAAAGGTCTGTCTAGTCAAATCTATGGTTTTTCCAGTAGTCACGTATGGATATGAGAGTTGGACCATAAAGAAGGCTCAGCACTGAAGAACTGATGCTTTCAAATTGTGGAGTTGGAGAAGACTCTTGAGAGTCCCTTGGACAGCAGGGAGATCAAACCAGTCAATCCTAAAGGAAATCGACCCTGAATATTTACTGGAAGGACTGATGCTGAAGCTGAAGCTCCCATACTTTGGCCACCTAATTCGAAGAGCTGACTCATTAGAAAAGACCCTGATGCTGGGAAAGATAGAGGGCAGGAGGAGAAGGGAATGACAGAGGATGAGATGGTTGGATGACATCACCAACTCAATGGACATGATTTTGAGCAAGCTCCAAGAGATGGTGAAGGACTGGGAAGCCTGATGAGCTGCAGTCCACGGGGTTGCAAAGAGTTGGACACGACTGAGCGACTGAACAACAACAGTGGCATGAGGATGGACCTCCTTATAGGTTCAGTTCAGTTCATTTCAGTTGCTCAGTCGTGTCTGACTCTACGATCCCATGAATCACAGCATGCCAGGCCTCCCTGTCCATCACCAGCTCCTGGAGTTTACTTAAAACTCATGTCCACCGAGTCAGTGATGCCATCCAGCCATCTCGTCCTCTGTCGTCCCCTTCTCCTCCTACCCCCAATCCCTCCCAGCATCAGAGTCTTTTCCAATGAGTCAACTCTTCACATGAGGTGGCCAAAATATTGGAGTTTCAGCTTCAGCATCAGTCCTTCCAAAGAACACCCAGGTCTGATCTCCCCCAGAATGGACTGGTTGGATCTCCTTGCAGTTGGTTAGGATGGCCTAAAGTGGTAAATATCAAGAATAGGGCACAGATACTTTCAATTAATAACTACAACTTTTTTCTTGGTTAATTGTTTTGCTTTATGTTTCCAATATAAAGATATTCAATGACCATTTTTTAACTGTGATTTTGTTTAGAGGTTCTTAAAGTTGCTTTGGGGACTTTAAAAAGACCCTGAGACCTTTTTAGGAGCCCTGTGAGATCAAAAATTATTTTCATAGTAGCGTTAAAATATTATTTATCTCTTTCTCTTAAATTGTAGAGTTTTCCAGAAGCTACATGCTGCAGTCTATTGTACATTATATCTCATACTGATTGAATGCAGAAGTCAACTGCAGAATTGTATGAGAATTCAGCTGTATTCTATTAAGCCAGCCATTAAAGAAATTTGCAAAAATCTATATATTTTTTGAAAATATAATTATTTTCTATCACATATGTTATTTCTGTTAACATGTTGTAGTGGGTTATTATTGTCATTTTAAAACAAATTAATATTTTAAAATAGTTTTAATTTTCAGTACAGTAAATATCAATTACTATAATCTGTATGTATAAGGAAAAGCTCTTTGAGGTTCTCTATGAATTGTCAGAGTGCAAAGGGGTCCTGAGACTGGAAAAGTTTGAGAATAATGGTTTAGCAAATTCACTATAGACTGTTTTCCAATGACTTTAAGGGGAGGATGTATATGCTGACTATGGGGCACCACTCCCCTCTTGCTAAAAGAAAATGAGAGGAAGCAGAAATACGTGCGTTTACAGATCCCTGGTCTTTCCATGTCAAACATGCCTCTCTGTACAGTTGGTCTGTTTCCTTGGTAACTCAACTATAGCCGCCACCTGTGGCCCATTAACAACCTCCCTTGGCCCACATGATTTCACAGGGCAATGACTATCTGGGAATAATTAAGGAACTTGGTAAAGAAGTTTCTTCAAGCAGGAAATTGGTTCCTCTGGAACTTGTTAGCATTAACTCTACAGTCAAAATCATGAAACCATTTACTGAAATTAGTAAGAGTGTTCAGGTCCTCTGGGGAGCACTTACCAAGGGTGAACAGTGTCAGGAGTCAGGGACTAAGAGTTTATTCTGGAAGGTTTAGGTGTCAGTTTTAAATAGTGATGAGGGAGCAATTAGGTTAAAATGACTCCTGAGTTTCTAATGAAAGCACACTTTGAAGCCCCTCCCTGGGGTTAATTGGTCTAGAGCAGGGGTATGAGCTGTAATTAAAGTCTACTTTAAATCCAGTGTTCCCAATCACTGACCCCCTTTGGCCATCACAGACTTTATTAAGAGTAACACAGGCTGTCAAACTTGGAAAAGTTGGTTCAACTTCAGACAATCTTAGTCATTTGTGAATTTCTGACAACTTGATCAGTCTTACCTCTGAGTAAAAACCAATAGGGTTTTTCCCTGGCTAACACTCTGAGGCTTTTAAGACTTGCCTAATATAAGCACATGAATTTAAGGTAAAACCAAAACACATCTATAAGCAGAACACAGCTTTATTTTCCTTGGGAAAAAATGCTGAGAACTCAACAGAAGTGAAAGGAATGAGCAAAAGGTAGAGCAAAAGGTCTCCAGCTCAATGACACATCGTGTCACTCTGAGGAGGATTGATTCCCTGCTCAGGGCTGCAGCCTGTGGATCCAGTTCTGCACTAGCTAAGCCCAGCCCCTTTCAGAGAGTGGCAGCTCTGAGACAGAATGGTGGTGCTGTCCTCAGCTCATCCTGTCATTCACATGCTTGATAGATGACTTGAAATGCTAAGCACTTTTAGTAGCACCTAAGGGATTATCAAATTATATTCAAAAGAGCAGCAGACAGGGAGAATGTTTCAGCAGGAAAATTTTGCAACATTGAAGAAGAAAAATAAGATATTAAAATAAATAATACTTTGAGTGCCTGCTATGGGCTGGGCACTGTGTGAGTGCTTTGTACTTGTTCAGTTAATATTCTTTAGAGTCTTATAGCTTGGGTTCAGGTATGACCTTCATTTTACCCAAGGACACCTAGTTGTGGGGCGCTTACCCACATCGTCCAAAACTAAACAGCAGGAGTGGTAATAGAGCATCTTTCCCTTTAACTCCAAGTCCCAAGTTTGTGACCATAACCTACACTCCTCATGTCTCATTTACTTCTTCATTCAACTAGTGTTTACTCATGAATCTCTCCATGCCAGATCCTGAAATAGGGAGACCAAACAAACACTGTTCCTGCCCACATGGAGCTTATTTTGGTAAAGGCAAAAGACAAAAGTCAAACAATATACAAATCAGCATATTATTACAAATCAAGATATATGTTTAAAGGAATATATAATGCAAATGAATTATATATATATATATATGTATACCTAGACTGGAGAAGTCAAGAAAGACAGCTCCAAGAAAGTGAAATTTACATTAAAATCTAAAGTTTGGGTAGGAATTAACCAGGGAGTTTATGGAGGGTAGGCTGTAGAGAGTGTGTGATGGACAGAAGCAACAGAGATTCTGTGGCAGCAAGAAGCAAATCCCAGGCTAAGAATCCAGAATTCAGTATGTGGTATATGACTGGAGAGGTAACAGGGATTAGGGATGTAGGATCTTAATGCCATGTTAAGGAAGCTATTAAAAGGCTCTATTTCTATATTTTATCTTGAGGTTTCATTTAAAAAATTTTTTTGTCTGTTTTTCTTGTGTGAGAAATATTTCACATACAGAGTATAAAGAAGCATGTAAAGACTATTCATGTTACCACTTCCAATCTGAAGCCCTGTAATTGAATCACACTTCTTTTTTTTTTTGCTTGTAAGTTTCTTTTTTTTATTGAAGTATAGTTGATTTACAGTGTTGTATTAATTACTTTTGCACAGCAAAGTAACTCAGTTATACATACATTCTTTTTCATCTTCTTTTTCATTATGGTTTTCTTTCTTCCTTTTTTTTTTTTTGAGTTCTTTTTTTAAAATTTTTATTTTATTTTTAAACTTTACAATATTGTATTAGTTTTGCCAAATATCGAAATGAATCTGCCACAGGTATACATGTGTTCCCCATCCTGAACCCTCCTCCCTTCTCCCTCCCCATACCCTCCCTTTGGGTCGTCCCAGTGCACCAGCCCCAAGCATCCAGTATTGTGCATTGAACCTGGACTGGCGACTCGTTTCATACATGATATTATACATGTTTCAATGTCATTCTCCCAAATCTCCCCACCCTCTCCCTCTCCCACAGAGTCCATAAGACTGATCTATACATCAGTGTCTCTTTTGCTGTCTCATACACAGGGTTATTGTTACCATCCAAATAACATGAATTCAATAACAATTGAAATCTCTTGTATACCCCTTTGAAAATTTTAAGCCCAGGGCATACATGAACAGATTTGTGTTTTGAAAAGATCTTTGTGAAGTTGGGGCATAGAGAATGAATTAGAAGGAAATGAGTGTGGATGCAGAGATTCTAACTAGTTGACTACTGATGCTGTGTACATGAGGAGTGTGGTGGCCTGCACTGGGTGGCAGCTGAAGCGACAGGAAGAGTAGACAGGTGGCGAGGTATTAGGATGCAAATGGCATGTCCCAGAGTGATGGCTTGGTAAAGGGGAGTGAGGGGGTGGAAGGGGAGCTGAAGATACCGTCTGAAATACTCTTTCATGAAATGAAGTAATATTTCTAGGGTGGGAAATGATCTGTCCTTGATGATTATCCCCAGAATTAAGAAACAGTGCTATCAAATCAGAATGGAAACAGAATAAGGTGATTGTTGAGGGCAGTACAGTTAGATTATGCATATTAAAAAAAATTTCTAGGTAATGCTAAAATGTATTCAAAAATTGTAGCAATTTACATTCCAATGTAAATGGATAAGTTAAGTTTTAAAATTTTTATTTTATAAGAAGTATAGTTGATGAACAATGTTGTATTAGTTTCAAGTGTACAAAAAGTGATTCAGTTTATATACATATATACATACACGCACATATATCTGGACTTCCCAGGTGGTGATAGTGGTAAATAAACCTGCCAGCCAATGCAGGAAACATAAGAGACATGGGTTCGATCCCTGGGTCGGGAAGATCCCCTGAAGGAGGTCATGGCAACCCACTCCAGTATTCTTGCCTGGAGAATCCCATGGACAGAGGAGCCTGGCAGGCTACAGTCCATAAGGACACACAGAGCTGGACACGACTGAAGTGACTTGGCATGCAGGCATACACGTATCTATTCTTTTTCAAGTTCTTTTCCCATTTAGGTTATTATAGAATATCGAGCATAGTTCCCCGTGCTATACAGCAGGTCCTTGCTGGTTATCTATAAAGCAGTATGTACATGTCAATCATGAATTAAATTTTCGAATGAGTTAAATTCTTAAAAACTTTAGCTCATATTTTAGATTGATGTGTAAAAGTAATCAGTATCTCCATGTACCATATCATTCTCCTTCAGTGAGATCTGGATTTGGGCTTCTACTACATTCATCACACTTATCATTCAGTAGGACTTTTGAACTTGAAGACTCTGTTCCTTCAGCTGTGTGAAATTTTCTTAAAGGTTATCTTGGACTATTGCCCCTGTTCCACTTTCTTTTTTTGCTCCTTTTGGAATTCCTCTTAAATAGGACTTGAGTTTCTGGATGTATCTTTCATATGTCAACTTTTCCCTAATGTTTTCCAAACTTTTTTCTCTGTATTGTTTTACTTTTTCCTGGCCAAGCAGCATGTGGGACCCTGGCAACCCACTCCAGTATTCTTGCCTAGAGAATCCCATGGACAGATGGAGCCTGGCGGGCTACAGTCCATAGGATCACAAAGAGGTGGAAATGACTGAAGCGACTTAGCATGCATGCATGAGAGACCTTAGTAGCTATACCAAGGATGGAACCACGCACCTGCAGTGGAAGTGCAAATCCTAACCACGGAGAAAATGACTCAATTTTCTTTTGAAGTCCCTCCAACCCCTTCTTTAACCATTTTCTTTCTCTTAGTCAGTTCATTCTATTTCTTATCTATGAATTCAACTATTTTTTTTCAGTGATCATAATCCAAAGTATTTCATGTTTAATGGAAGCATCATTTTGTAAAATGTATGATTTACTAATTGAAGTAATTTTAACATAATTTTGTGATATTTTTATTAGGCATTCTCTTTTCTATTTGTGAAATTGTGTTTCTCTTTTTCAGAGTATAGGTTTTCCTTAATGCTTGGTGGTTCTTGATTGTCACCTCACTTTTGGGTTGAAAATCTCTGTTTACGTATCTATGAAATAGTTTCTGATGAGCTTCTTTTTACTGTTTGAAGAAGTAGAACATATTGCCACGTGGAGTATGTCAATATTTTATAAATTTTTGGATTGTTGGTGCAATACATCCATCTTGGTTTTTCTAAGCTACCTGGAGAACTGTCATAAATGTCTATCCCCAGTGTTAACACTCTCTGCTCTAGCCTTGAGATTGTAGCCTCCTGCTCAGCATAAGCAGAGGAAAAGGGACTGGTCAACTTTGAGATTTCCCCATTAATAATTCTGATAATTGTTAATCATTCACTGATCCCAAATTACTTAGAGTTCCACTGAATCACTTTTTAACTCTTCTGCTTATGGTTTTATCTTGGGGTGTTCCCCATTTTTCCCTTCATCATATATAATTACATAACTCTATCCACATATTATTATTAATATGGTGCCAATTATTAAAATGATCTTCACAACCAAGATAATCACAATGGTACAATCACTCACCTAGAGCCAGACATCCTGGAATGTGAAGTAAAGTGGGCCTTAGAAAGCATCACTACAAACAAAGCTAGTGGAGGTGATGGAATTCCAGTTGAGCTATTTCAAATCCTGAAAGATGATGCTGTGAAAGTGCTGCACTCAATATGCCAGCAAATTTGGAAAACTCAGCAGTGGCCACAGGACTGGAAAAGGTCAGTTTTCATTCCAATCCCAAAGAAAGGCAATGCCAAAGAATGCTCAAACTACCACACAATTGCACTCATCTCACACGCTAGTAAAGTAATGCTCAAAATTCTCCAAGCCAGGCTTCAGCAATATGTGAACTGTGAACTTCCTGATGTTCAAGCTGGTTTTAGAAAAGGCAGAGGAACCAGAGATCAAATTGCCAACATCCGCTGGATCATCAAAAAAGCAAGAGTTCCAGAAAAGCATCTATTTCTGCTTTATTGACTATGCCAAAGCCTTTGACTGTGTGGATCACAATAAACTGTGGAAAATTCTGAAAGAGATGGGAAAAACAGACCACCTGATCTGCCTCTTGAGAAATTTGTGTGTGGGTCAGGAAGCAACAGTTAGAACTGGACATGGAACAACAGACTGGTTCCAAATAGGAAAAGGAGTACATCAAGGCTGTATATTGTCACCCTACTTATTTAACTGATATGCAGAGTACATCATGAGAAATGCTGGACTGGAAGAAATACAAGCTGGAATCAAGATTGCCGGGAGAAATATCAGTAACCTCAGATATGCAGATGACACCACCCTTATGGCAGAAAGTGAAGAGGAACTCAAAAGCCTCTTGATGAAAGTGAAAGAGGAGAGTGAAAAAGTTGGCTTAAAGCTCAACATTCAGAAAACGAAGATCATGGCATCTGGTCCCATCACTTCACGGGCAATAGATGGGGAAACAGTGGAAACAGTGTCAGACTTTATTTTTTGGGGCTCCAAAATCACTGCAGATGGTGACTTCAGGCATGAAATTAAAAGACACTAACTCCTTGGAGGAAAGTTATGACCAAAATAGATAGCATATTGAAAAGCAGAGACATTACTTTGCCAACAGAGGTCCGTCTAGCCAAGGCTATGGTTTTTCCAGTGATCATGTATGGATGTGAGAGTTGGACTGTGAAGAAGACTGAGCACCGAAGAATTGATGCTTTTGAACTGTGGTGTTGGAGAAGACTCTTGAGAGTCCCTTGGACTGCAAGGAGATGCAACCAGTCCATTCTGAAGGAGATCAGCCCTGGGTGTTCTTTGGAAGGAATGATGTTAAAGTTGAAACTCCAGTACTTTGGCCACGTCATGCGAAGAGTTGATTCATTGGAAAAGACTCTGATGCTGGGAGGGATTGGGGGCAGGAGGAAAAGGGGATGACAGAGGATGAGATGGCTAGATGGCATCACTGACTCGATGGACGTGAGTTTGAGTGAACTCCAGGAGATGGTGATGGACAGGGAGGCCTGGCGTGCTGCGATTCATGGGGTCGCAAAGAGTCGGACACAACTGAGCGACTGAACTGAACTGAACTGGTTAAAATGATAATTTTAATCATTTGTCTACTCCTTTTTGCATTTCCTTCCTCATTGTCTCACCTGGCTCTTGGGTTTGGAATACTGCCTTTACTGGGACTTCAGGAAGACAGGTCCCTACCAGTACACCATAAATGGGTTACAGGTATGCTGGGAAGTCGAGTTTGATGCCTAGTGCCTCCTGGCAGAAGTAAAATATTTTACATCATTATGTTATTAACATGTTAATTTAAAAAATATTTTATGGTGTGAAAAAGATTGGAAACTACTACTCTAGAACAATGTGGAAAATAACCCCCTTCTTAAAAAAATTATAAAATAGTACATATGGTATCATACTGAACCTAGTGATTTATTTTTATCCCTGCTTATGTATCTTTTCTGCACTCTAATTGTGTTTGTGCTTTCTCCTGTCTTTCTACATCTCTTTTCTTTTCTTTTTACCTTTTCTTTTTTCTAAAATTATCTCTTAGGCAGAGTTGCCCAGGAGGTGCCAATTATTGGTCATTTCAAAGAAGTAGATTTCTCCCCTTTAACTATACTAGTTTTCTATAATTCATATCTTTATATGGTTTAGTGTACTTACTGTTTTTGCTATATTATTGTCAGTATTTTCTAGGCCTTTTCATTGAATATTTTATTTTGTATCATTCTCATTTAAAAATTATTACTGTTAAGGCTACAAAAATTTTTCAGCTTGCCACATGGAATAAATAGCTACATGCAATGCTTTCCTTTGATGACAATGACTTATTTCTAATTATTCCATAAATTAGAGGTTATTTTTAAAACTCAGGTCATTTATGAGTTGTGTTTATTTCCATGTGCTTAAAACCTTTGTTTTTCTTTCTGTTATCAATTTTTGGTTTTATTTTGGTGAAATGCTCTATGATTTTTGTTTTTTTGAGCTTTATTGATATCTTTGTATATATGATATATGATCAACTAAAGCCTAATATGTGATCAACTTATGTACGTGTGTTATAGGCATTTGAAGAGCATGTGTTTTCCCACTGGGATCTTAAGCACAGACACTCATACACATGCATTCACACATACATCTGATGTTTCCTGCTTCATCGTAATGTCACAGTGTCCAAATGACTGCTTCATCATTTGCTTGCTGCCCCTTGCTGGCCCAGCAGGAGCTCAGATGCTTTTGTCTTGCTGTTGACCTTGACAGCCTCTCTGATCATCTTGTTAACTCCAGTGCCTCATCAGGGATCGCTTCTGTTGCAGACAGGCCTTGATTGCTGTTGGAACCTGAATGGTCTGGGAAGTTCAAAACAAAAATGGAGTTGGGTGGAGAGATTCTAGAAATGTTGGCTTGAATTGCTAAAGCTTGGTATTGATTCTATTTGATAGGTCATGAGATATTAGGAGGAAAGAACAACCAAAAATAATACATCATTTATGACCATTATGGAAACCAGTCAGTTTACAGAAAAACTGATTCTAATAGTTTTTTTTTTTTTTTTTAGTTGATTTTCTTGGGCTTCACAGGCATCATTGGCAAATAATGATAATTTAAAGCTTTTTCTTCAGTACTCAGTCTCATAAGTTTGACGATGGCTAAAATTTCAGAGACTTTTCTAAGTCTCAAGGAATAAGAGAAGTGCAGCTGAGGTCTAGGCTACAGCAGCAAGCACCCCTACCCATACCCCGACTCTGGCTGCTTCTAGTGCTCTGGCATCATGGAGAATTTGAACCAGTTTTGTGTTCTCCAGACATAGCCAGAGCTCAATAACTTACTTCCTAGGAGTTCATTTAAAGATGACATGACTGGGGAGATAGGTTACCTCTAACAAAGATTATTCTTTTTATTTTTTTTAAATTTAATTTTATTTTTAAACTTTACAATATTGTATTGGTTCTGCCATATATCGAAATGAATCCACCACAGGCATACATATGTTCCCCATCCTGAACCCTCCTCCCTCATCCTTCCCCATACCATCCCTCTGGGTCGTCCCAGTGCACCAGCCCCAAGCATCCAGTATAGTGCATCGAACCTGGACTGGTGACTCGTTTCATATATGACATTATACATATTTCAATGCCATTCTCCCAAATCATCTCACCCTCTCCCTCTCCCACAGAGTCCAAAAGACTGTTCTATACATCAGTGTCTCTTTTGCTGTCTCGTATACAGGGTTATTGTTACCATCTTTCTAAATTCCATATATATGCATTTGTATACTGTATTCATTGGTTCCATCTACCAGTGACCCCAAGAAAATACACCCCAGCGCCACCGAGCTGGGATGTATTGGTGTTTTTCTTTCTGGCTTACTTCACTCTGTATAATAGGCTCCAGTTTCATCCGCCTCATTAGAACTGATTCAAATGTATTCTTTTTAATGGCTGAGTAATACTCCATTGTGTATATGTACCACAGCTTTCTTATCCATTCATCTCCTGATGGACATCTAGGTTGCTTCCATGTCCTGGCTATTATAAACAGTGCTGCAGTTAACATTGGGGTACACGTGTCTCTTTCCCTTCTGGTTTCCTCAGTGTGTATGCCCAGCAGTGGGATTGCTGGATCATAAGGCAGTTCTATTTCCAGTTTTTTAAGGAATCTCCACACTGTTCTCCATAGTGGCTGTACTAGTTTGCATTCCCACCAACAGTGTAAGAGGGTTCCCTTTTCTCCACATCCTCTCCAGCATTTATTACTTGTAGACTTTTGGATTGCAGCCATTATGACTGGCATGAAATGGTACCTCATAGTGGTTTTGATTTGCATTTCTCTTATAATGAGTGATGTTGAGCATCTTTTCATGTGTTTGTTAGCCATCTGTATGTCTTCTTTGGAGAAATGTCTATTTAGTTCTTTGGCCCATTTTTTGATTGGGTCATTTATTTTTCTGGAATTGAGCTATAGGAGTTGCTTGTTTATTTTTGAGATTAGTTGTTTGTCAGTTGCTTCATTTGCTATTATTTTCTCCCATTCTAAAGGCTGTCTTTTCACCTTGTTTATAGTTTCCTTTAACAAAGATTATTCTGATCAGGGAGAATTTCTTATCAAACCAACTCAGAGAAGATTGCAGCCCCTCCACATTGGAGGAGGTCATCAAAAGGGATATGACCACAAGTTGACCCTGGACTAGAGACTTGGACCTTGGCAATTGGAAGTTCCTCATCCCCTCCCCTGGTGGCTAAGACAGTAAAGAATCTGCCTGCAATTTGGGAGACCTGGGTTTGATCCCTGGGTCAGGAAGTCCGCTAGAGACTTTCTGGGGAATGGCAACCCACTCCAGGATTCTTGCCTGGAGAATTCCATGGACAGAGGAGCTTGGTGTGCTACAGTCCATAGGGTTTCAAAGAGTTGGACATGACTGAGCCACTAACACTTTCACTTTCATCCTCTCCTCTGTCCTTGGAATGTAGGAGCCAGTTTCAAAGACACAGATGTGAGAGCAATGCCTTGTTGAGAATATCTAGATGGTATATGTGAATAAACCCAACTAAAGCCTCTTTTAAGATTGTAGTGGCAGTAGCCCTAGACAAGCCTCATATGTAATTTCCCTTGCTTGTTAAAACAGTAACCTACCAATCTGTGATGGGTCCCTTTCTTTTGCTTCTCTTCACCATCACAAATGACATCTGGATGCCCTTGGATTCTTCTCGTCTCTTAGCCAGGGATTGCAGGAAATAGAAGGCACATTCATGGGGATTTTGAAGATCACTGAATGAAGGGACTATTTACCAAGGTAAAGGGGAAGTTAAGGGGACCCACAAAGAATGTTGTGATTCAGAGACTAGGAAAGGCATTAACTAAAAATAAAGCTATTAACACCGATAGACAAGAAATGGTAAAAAGGAATGAGACCAGAGACCAGTGAAGGCTGGAGCTGTAGAGCTGTGGCAGAGGGTTGCCTGACAGGAGCACCAGTTGTAGTGAGACAGGCACTGTCAGAACCATAGTGCTAGGGCAGGGGGGAAGTCAGACACACCTACCCTGGCCTCTCTCCCCCACCCTCTTATCTTCTGCTAGTGCCTTAGATCAGCTGGATCCAATCAAAAGTAGACATCCAGGAGCCTAAATGATGCAGTGTGGTGTGTCCACAGCCCATTGGGACACAGAGCAGAGTAGAGAAGGGCAAGAATAGATTGCTGTGAGGTCATAAAGAGAATATCAAGTACATACACTGATGTTTATTTCAATGAGTTGGGGCCAGGGTGCAGGATATGTTTTGTATAATATTGTTGTTGCTGTTCAGTTGCCAAGTTGTGTCCGCCTCTTTGCAACCCCACAGACTGCAGCATGCCAGGCTTCCCTGTCCCTCACCATCTCTCAGAGTTTGCCCAAGTTTATGTCCATTGCTTTGGCGATGCCATCCAAACATCTCATCCTCTGTCATCCCTTTCTCCTCCTGCCTTCAATGTTTCCCAGCATCAGGGTCTTTTCCAATGAGTCGGCTTTTCCCATCAAGTGGCCAAAGTATTGGAGTTTCAGGTTCAGCGTCAGTCCTTCCAATGAGTATTCAGGGTTGGTTTCCTTTAAGATTGGTTTGATTTCCCTGCTGACCAAGGGACTCTCATGAGTCTTCTCCAGACCACAGTTTGAAAGCATCAATTCTTGGGTTCCCTGCCTTCTCTATGGTCCAGCTCTCACAGCCGTACACGACTACTGGAAAGACCACAGCCTTGACCATGTAGATCTTTGTCAGCAAAGTGATGTCTTTGCTTTTTAACACACTGTCTAGATTTGTCATAGCTTTCCTGCCAAGAAACAATAGTTTTCTAATTTCATGGCTGCAGTCACCACCTGCAATGATTTTAGAGCCCAAGAAGAGTAAAGCTGTGACTGCTTCCACCTTTTCCCCTTCTATTTGCTATGAAATGATGGGACTAAGATCATGGAAGTTTTTAAATAGTTTTAAGCTGGCTTTTTCACTCTCCTCCTTCACCCTCATCAAGAGGTTCTTTAGTTCCTCTTCACTTTCTGCCATTAGAGTGGTATCATCTGCATATCTGAGGTTGTTGATGTTTCTTCTGGCAGTCTTTTTTTTTTTTTTTTTAAAAATTTTATTTTATTTTTAAACTTTACAATATTGTATTAGTTTTGCCAAATATCGAAATGAATCCGCCACAGGTATACCCGCGCTCCCCATCCTGAACCCTCCTCCCTCCTCCTTCCGGGTCGTCCCAGTGCACCAGCCCCAAGCATCCAGTACTGTGCATCGAACCCGGACTGGCGACTCGTTTCATACATGATATTATACATGTTTCAATGCTATTCTGCCAAATCTTCCCACCCTTTCCCTCTCCCACAGAGTCCATAAGACTGATCTATACATCAGTGTCTCTTTTGCAGTCTCGTACACAGGGTTATTGTTACCATCTTTCTAAATTCCATATATATGTGTTAGTATACTGTATTGGTATTTTTCTTTCTGGCTTACTTCACTCTGTATAATAGGTTCCAGTTTCATTCATCTCATTAGAACTGATTCAAATGTATTCTTTTTAATGGCTGAGTAATACTCCATTGTGTATATGTACCACAGCTTTCTTATCCATTCATCTGCTGATGGGCATCTAGGTTGCTTCCATGTCCTGGCTATTATAAACAGTGCTGCGATGAACAGTGTAGTCAATGAAACAGAGGTAGATGTTTTTCTGGAATTCCCTTGCTTTCTCTATGATCCAGTGAATGCTGGCAATTTGATCTCTGGCTCCTCTGCCTTTTCTAAACCCAGCTTGGACATCTAGAAGTTCTCAGTGCATGTAATGCTGAAGCCTAGCTTGAAGGATTTTGAGCATAACCTTACAAGCGTCGGAGATGAGTTCTATTGTTCTGTGGTTTGAACATTCTTTAACACAGCTCTTCTTGGGAATTGAGATGAATATACTGTATTAGAAATCATAGTACCTGAGCAAGAGAATCAACTCAGTACTGCTGTTCTTTGATGGCAATTGTGGATGTGAAAGACATGAGCCAACAGAGATAAAATAATAGTTAAAACTTCAATTTATGTGAACTTCATGTATTTGTATACTAAGAACATTTAGCCTTCATTTTTTAACAAGCATATTAAAAATTTGAATTTGGCTATTTTATAGCATATGCTGCTGCTGCTAAGTCACTTCAGTCGTGTCCGACTCTTAGCGACCCCATGGACTGCAGCCCACCAGGCTCCTCCATCCATGGGATTTTCCAGGCAAGAGTACTGGAGTGGGGTGCCATTGCCTTCTCCGATTTTATAGCATATAGAGCATTTTAAATTATGTTATTAAATTTGAAATTTTTACCTTTGTGATTCTGCCTTTAATAACATGCTTAGAAAGTATTATCCTACTCCAAAGGATTTATAAATTTCACCTAGTAATTGAGTATTTTTGTATATTTATATTATATAATTATCTGTATATATATTTGTTATATATAAAATATACAATAAATTGGAGACCCTCTCAAACAAGAGGAATGGAACACTGATACATGCAACAGCACAGATGAACCTTGAAGATGTAATGCTCTGGGAAAGAAACTGTACACAAAAGATGATATACTGCTTGATTCCACTGACATGTGTGCTGTGCCTGAGTGTTCAGTCATGTCCAGGCCTTTGTGATCCCTGGACTGTAACCTGCCAGGCTTCTCTGTCCATAGAATTTTCCAGGCAAGAATACTGGAGTGGGTTGAATTTCCTTCTCCAATACAATAAATTAGATACTCATTATTTTATTGACTTGTGAGTACTTTTTATACAATATGAATATCAGATTGATTGCATAGAATTCAAACATTTTTCACAACTGGTTGCCTTATCATATCTTTATATTATGTCATATATTTGTAAAACACATGTGATTCAAATATGTCATCATTTTCCTTTATGAATTCAAGTCTCTGTCATCTTAGAAAAAAATGTTTCCTACCTAAATACATTGAAATATTGAATAAAGTTTTCTTCATTTGCTATGCCTTTAGAGCCAGTTTCAGAGACTTGAAAAAATTTTTTTCAAAATATATTGTTTTCACCAGTTTTACTGGGGCATGGGCCTTTGGAGCTCCTCATGCTGCCCTATGGGAAGTAAAATTCCTCTTGTGGTAGTTTTTATTTGCATTTCATTGATGGCTAATGGTACTAAGCATTTTTTCATATGCTAATTGACCATGGGCATATTTTCTTAATCAGGGAAACATCTATTCAAAAACTTTGCTTATTTAAAAAAAAAATTTTTGCTTATTTTAAAAATTGCTATTCATTTTTATTTTTCAGTTGTAAAGCTTTCTTGTATTTTCTGGATATAAGACCTTCTTCATATGATATATGGTTTGCATGTATTTTCTCCCATTCTTTGGTTGAGTTTTCATTTTATCGATAGTGTCCCTTAATGTTCAAAGGTTTTTAGTTTTGATGAAGCTGTATTTATTACTTATTTATTTATTTTTGGTTGCTTGTGCTTTAGGTGTCATATCTAAGAAATCGTTGCCTAATCCAAGATTGCAAAGACTTACACCTATGTTTTCTACTAAGGTTTTGTACTTTTAGCTCTTGCATATAAGTATTTGGCTCATTTCAAGTTAATATTTGTACATAGTATGAGGTAGATGTTCTAGTTCATTCTTTTGTATAAGAAGATCCAGTTATGTAAGGTGATTTATTGTAATTTTATTAAAATTATTTAACTATCTAAATTAAATAGATGAGAATTATATATTGTAATATTAAATTTTCTCACTGTGGACTATGATACATCATCTCTATTTATTCATAGTTGAGGAGACAGTAGACAGGGTCATTTTTGGATAAATCAAGAAAATAGTGATGTAACAAATGTTAGAGTTTTGTGGTGGCCAGTAAAAGTATCGAAGGAGATTATTGCCTTTCAGCTTCCTACTCTGCTGTGCTTCTGCAACTCTTGACACCATGTGCTTTGCTTAGTTTTCAAATTAAAATGAAATTAAATAAAATTAAAGTGAAGCAATACATAAAAATAAAAGTATATATGCACTGTGACTTAGCAATTCTACTTTTAGGAATCTTATTCCAGAACATTTGTTATCCAACTGTTTACTGCAGCAATATTTGGAATAATAAAAAATTATTCATAGGCAAATGACTAAATAAATTGTGGTATTTCCATGCTATATCCTGTGTCCTGTGTAACTGGAATCATTTAGTCCTCCCCACCTTCCAGTCTTGGCCCAAGAAATAAGAATATTTATCCTATAAGAGTGAATGTTGGCAAAATGGTTTGCACATTTCCCTCTCTCTCCTAATGACACATGGAAGTTTGAGAATTTTGTATGACTTATCTGATTGGTGAGATTAGAGAAGATTGGATTAATCCTTTATTTGTTCCTTCTTAGATCCATGCATGTTCTCTTGTATCTCTGCAGTAAGTCTTCTAGGTAAGCTCTTCCTCTATGGGAAAGAACTGCAGAGGTCTAACTGATTTCATATATATATATATGTATTTATTTATAAACATATTTTGGCTGTGCCAAATATGTTTGGCACATATTTGTGGGTTGTGGGATCTTAGTTTCTGGACCAGGGACCAAACCTGGGCCCCTGCAATGGAATTGCAGAGTTGTAATTAGTGGAGCACCAAGGAATTCCCTGGCTATATTTGTATATTTAGTTGGGCTTCTCTAATTCAGCCTTATAAACCATTCAGATTCAAAATTCAGTGAAAAAAGCAAGACACATGTATAAGTGTATATATATATATATATACACATATATATTATGTGTATATTTGCACATTTATAGATTATATTAGATATCATATATTTAACAAAATTAGATTTGCATATCAAGTACATATTTATATAAAGCAGAAGTTTATATAAAGGAAATATGTATACCAGTTTGTGAACTTTTGTTAAAAGTAACTCTTGTGAAGTAATAGTAGGAGGGAGTAAGAGAAATTTTTACTTTTTATCTCAGTGTATTGCTAGAATATTTTAGTTTTTACAATACTGTGTTAATTAATATAATTTTTTAAAGATTGAAGAAGAAAGCCCTGGAGGAAAATACATAAAATTTTAATGGTGGTTCTAAGAAGTGAGACTGTGGGAGGCCGTATTACTTACTTTGTGCTGTTCGTGTTGTTTAGTTGCTAAGTTGTGGTCTACTTTTGTGACCCTATGGAGTACAACCCACCAGCTCCTCTGTCCATGGGATTTCCCAGGAAAGAATACTGGAGTGGGTTGCCATTTCCTTCTCCAGGGGATCTTCCAGGACCAGGGACTGAACCTGCATCTTCTTCATTGGCAGGCAGATTCTATACCACTGAGTCACCAGGGAAGCCCTACTACTTGGTGGTGGTTTGGTAGGTTAGTTGCTAAGAGGTGCCCAACTCACGACCCCATGGACTGTAGCTTACCAGACTCCTCTGTGCACGGAATTCTCCAAGCAAGGATGTTGGAGTGGGTTGCTGTTTCCTTCTCCAATTACTTACTTGTTTATGCTTAATATTTTAAAACAATAACTGTAGTTTTTTAAACAATAATTGAAATATATTAATACTTTCTTCTCATTTTAGGGGACCACTAGCTGCTCTTTAATTGCATTGTTTGTTACATTTTGGAAATGTTTCAGTGTTTAAGTTTTAATTAACATGTTGCTATTTTAGTTTCGGTTTCAATTATATTAACCTGAGTACTTACTCATAACCCCCTGAAACAAACCTTACCTGATCATGGTGTTGAGTGTTAATACATTGTTGAATTCAAGTGCCACATATTGGATTTAGAACCTCTGGATCTGTATTTATAACTGAGATGGACTATAGTGTATATGTGTGTGTGTGCATGTCATTAAGGTTATGATAGTCTTAAAGAATAGATTTGGAAATTATGTAAATAAAACTGCCACACCTCCCACTCTTTTGTTATTTTTAATAATGGGATATGACTAGCATTATACTTAGTTCAAGTGTCAAGCACTGTGTTCTTATCAGTTCAGTTCAGTTGCCCAGTCGTGTCTGACTCTGTGGCCCATGGACTGCAGCATGCCAGGCCTCCCTGCCCATCACCAACTCTCGGAGCTTGCTTAAACTCATGTCCATCGAGTCAATGATGCCATCCAATCATCTTTCGTTGTCCCCTTTTCCTTCTACCTTCAGTCTTTCCCAGCATCAGGGTCTTTCCCAATAAGTCAGTTCTTCACATCAGCGGAAGTTGAAGGAAGGTGGTGAGAAGATAAAGAAGAAAAAAGATGACACTTATGACAAGGAGAAGAAATCGAAAAAGTCCAAGTTTTCCAAAGCTGGATTTACAGCCCTCAATGCCAGTAAGGAGAAGAAGAAAAAGAAGTATTCTGGGGCTTTGAGTGTTAAAGAGATGCTGAAGAAATTCCAAAAGGAGAAAGAGGCTCAGAGAAAGAGGGACGAAGAGCATAAGCCTATAGCAGCGTCATCAGTGGAAGCTCAGGGCTTGCCGGAATTGGAAGGCGCCTCCTACCCTTTGCTCTCGCTCTTCAGCTCTGCCTCTGACAATGACTTGCTGCAGGCGGCCATGGCCATGAACTTGCTGATGGATTTGGACTTGGAGCAGCTGCTTAGTGAGTCTCCAGATGGAAGCCCCTTCCGCGATATGGATGAAGAAAGCGATTCCCTTGGGGTGGAACTGGACCAGGAATTCAGGCAGCCCTTTTCCCTTCCCGAAGGCCTGCCTGCACCCCTGGAGAAGCGCGTTAAGGAGCTGGCTCAGGTATGGTGACATGGAGTGGCTGGGCTCTCCTGGAAGTGATTGGGCGGATCGTTGCTGGTCCCGAACCACTCGGAGCTCACAGCCCAGAGCAACCCTTAGTCAGTGGGCACTCCCAGTGTCTGCTTTTCCCGGCTTTCTTCCCACCCCAAGCAAGGGCATAGGGTCAGCTCTGCCTGTCCTTTTGTGATTCCTTCATGTCTGGAAAATTTACTTTCTTCTGGAGAGATTTTTCTCTCCTCCTTCGTGCCTATCAGAGTATATTTCCTTTTGTGTGACAGATACTCATGTTAGCAGCAGGCAGCTGAGGCAGAGATCCATCTTTTTAGTAATCTTCTGAAGGTTTTGAACATTCATAGAAGTTTGCAGACATGTTGGGCGTGGGGAACATGCTTAGTTGCCACGGGGTTTAGTGTTAGTAGCAGCAGCAGCAGCAGTGATTATAGGCGGAGAAGGCAATGGCACCCCACTCCAGTATTTTTGCCTGGAAAATTCCATGGACGGAGGAGCCTGGTGGGCTGCCATCTATGGGGTCGCACAGAGTCGGACATGACTGAGCGACTTCACTTTCACTTTCCACTTTCATGCATTGGAGAAGGAAATGCCAACCCACTCCAGTGTTCTTGCCTGGAGAATCCTGGGGACATGGACGCCTGGTGGGCTGCCGTCTATGGGGTCACACAGAGTCAGACACCACTGAAGCGACTTAGCAGTAGCAGCAGCACGAAGCAACAGTTAGAACTGGACATGGAATAACAGGCTGGTTCCAAATCAAGAAAGGAGTATGTCAAGGCTGTATATTGGCATCCTGCATAAAATAAGTCACTTATATGCAGAGTACATCATGAAAAATGCTGGGCTGGATGAAGCACAAGCTGGAATCAAGATTGCCATGGGAAATATCAATAACCTCAGATATGCAGATGACACCACCCTTATGGCAGAAAGCAAAGAAGAACTAAAGAGCCTCTTGATGAAGGTGAAAGAAGAGTGGAAAAGTTGGCTTAAAATTCAACATTCAAAAAACTAAGATCATGGTATTGAGTCCCATCGTTTCATGGCAAGTAGTTGGGGAAACAATGGAAACAGTGACCGACTTTATTTTTTGTGGGCTCCAAAATCACTGCAGATGGTGACTGCAGCCATGAAATTAGAAGACACTTGCTTCTTGGAAGAAAAGCTATGACCAACCTAGACACCATATTAAAAAGTAGAGACATTACTTTGCCAACAAAGGTCCATCTAGTCAAAGCTGTGGCTTTTTCAGTAGTCAGGATGTGAGAGTTGGATGCTAAAGAAAGCTGAGCACCAAAGAATTGATGCTTTTGAGCTGTGGTGTTGGAGAAGACTCTTGAGAGTTCATTGGACTGCAAGGAGATCCAACCAGTCCACCCTAAAAGAAATCAACCCTCAATATTCATTGGAAGGACTGATGCTGAAGTTGAAGCTCCAATACTTTGGCCACCTGATGTGAAGAACTGACTCACTGGGAAAGACCCTGACTCTGGGAAAGATTGAAGGCAGGAGGAGAAGGTGACAATAGAGGATGAGATGGCTGGATGGCATCACTGACTCGATGGATGTGAGTCTGGGTGAACTCTGGGAGTTGGTGATGGACAGGGAGGCCTGGCGTGCTGATTCGTGGGGTTGCAAAGAGTTGGACACAACTGAGTGACTGATCTGATCTGTACCCTACAATGTTATTAATAACAGTGGAAGAGATGGAAATGAACCAAGTGAATTATAATAAATAGTATATGAAAAATTTTAAAATCTACATAATGAATAGATAATGCAGTCATTTAGAATTATTTTCATGATTTGATAGAATCCACGGAATGTATAGTCCATGGGGTTGCAGAGTTGGAATGAGGTCTCTGACATTGTACAGGAGACAGGGATCAAGACCATCCCCATGGAAAAGAAACGCAAAAAAGCAAAATGGCTGTCTGGGGAGGCCTTACAAATAGCTGTGAAAAGAAGAGAAGCAAAAAGCAAAGGAGAAAAGGAAAGATATAAGCATCTGAATGCAGAGTTCCAACAAATAGCAAGAAGAGATAAGAAAGCCTTCCTCAGTGATCAATGCAAAGAAATAGAGGAAAACAACAGAATGGGAAAGACTAGAGATCTCTTCAAGAAAATTAGAGATACCAGGGGGATATTTCATGCAAAGATGGGCTCGATAAAGGACAGAAATGGTATGGTCCTAACAGAAGCAGAAGATATTAAGAAGAGGTGGCAAGAATACACAGAAGAACTGTACAAAAAAGATCTTCATGACCCAGATAATCATGATGGTGTGATCACTCACCTAGAGCCAGACATCCTGGAATGTGAAGTCAAGTGGGCCTTAGGAAGCATCACTATGAACAAAGCTAGTGGAGGTGATGGAATTCCAGTTGAGCTATTTCAAATCCTGAAAGATGATGCTGTGAAAGTGCTGCACTCAATATGCCAGCAAATTTGGAAAACTCAGCAGTGGCCACAGGACTGGAAAAGGTCAGTTTTCATTCCAATCCCAAAGAAAGGCAATGCCAAAGAACGCGCAAACTACTGCACAATTGCACTCATCTCACATGCTAGTAAAGTAATGCTCAAAATTCTCCAAGCCAGGCTTCAGCAATATGTGAACCGTGAACTTCCTGGTGTTCAAGCTGGTTTTAGAAAAGGCAGAGGAACCAGAGATCAAATTGCCAATATCCGCTGGATCATGGAGAAAGCAAGAGAGTTCCAGAAAAACATCTATTTCTACTTTATTGACTATGCCAAAGCCTTTGACTGTGTGGATCACAATAAACTGTGGAAAATTCTTCAAGAGATGGGAATACCAGACCATCTGACCTGCCTCTTGAGAAATCTGTATGCAGGTCAGGAAGCAGCAGTTAGAACTGGACATGGAACAACCGACTGGTTCCAAATAGGAAAAGGAGTACGTCAAGGCTGTATATTGTCACCCTGCTTATTTAACTTCTATGCAGGGTACATCATGAGAAATGCTGGGCTGGAAGAAACACAAGCTGGAATCAAGATTGCCGGGAGAAATATCAATAACCTCAGATATGCAGATGACAACACCCTTATGGCAGAAAGTGAAGGGGAACTAAAAAGCCTCTCGATGAAAGTGAAAGAGGAGAGTGAAAAAGTTGGCTTAAAGCTCAACATTCAGAAAACGAAGATCATGGTATCCGGTCCCATCACTTCACGGGAAATAGATGAGGAAACAGTGGAAACAGTGTCAGACTTTATTTTTTTGGGCTCCAAAATCACTGCAGATGGTGACTGCAGCCATGAAATTAAAAGACACTTACTCCTTGGAAGGAAAGTTATGACCAACCTAGATAGCATATTGAAAAGCAGAGACATTACTTTGCCAACAAAGGTCCGTCTAGTCAAGGCTATGGTTTTTCCTGTGGTCATGTACGGATGTGAGAGTTGGACTGTGAAGAAGGCTGAGCGTTGAAGAATTGATGCTTTTGAACTGTGATGTTGGAGAAGACTCTTGAGAGTCCCTTGGATTGCAAGGAGATCCAACCAGTCCATTCTGAAGGAGATCAGCCCTGGGATTTCTTTGGAAGGACTGATGCTGAAGCTGAAACTCCAGTACTTTGGCCATCTCATGCGAAGAGTTGACTCATTGGAAAAGACTCTGATGCTGGGAGAGATTAGGGGTGGGAGGAAAAGGGGACAACAGAGGATGAGATGGCTGGATGGCATCACTGATTCGATGGACGTGAGTCTGAGTGAAGTCCAGGAGTTGGTGATGGACAGGGAGTCCTGGCGTGCTGCGATTCATGGGGTTGCAAAGAGTCGGACACGACTGAGCGACTGAACTGAACTGAGCAACTTTCACAAGATAATGTAAAGTAATATAGCAGGATATAAAAGAGTACATAAATTTATATGTCACCTAATCTGTGCTTAGAGCTGATAGTCACTTCCTCTGATTAAAACTGAGCCTCTCCTCTAGGACTATAGCACTGCTAGGTCTTCCTGAATTTCCCAACAGATATAAAAGTAGAAAACTATACTAAAAATAAATAAATGAATAAATATGTTATTCTTATCCTGAAACACATCACAGAGTCTCAGACTTAGACAAACTGCTCCACTGCATGTCATATCTGCAGAGAGAATGGCTGATTATGTCTTTGAGATGCTGTCTCACTTTTTGTGAGTCACTCACTCAAAAGTGAATTTTATGTGAACCACACGGTCAATATCTTAAATTAGACTATTCCAAACATGTACTACTAATTTTATAAAACTCCTTTCAGCTGATTTTATCTAATGTTGTACCAGAAATATGAATTTAATTTTATTTATGTTATATACATATTTTAGAAAAAAAATGGAAGGAATGAATCAATATTATTTGCAATGGGTTCTTCTGGCCTGATGAGATTACAGGTCATTTATATCATTTAAAATACTTTCTGATATATTCAAGTATTCTCTAATGAGCATGGTTAACTATTATGAGATAAAACTTTGAGAAATATAGAAAAGAAATTCAGAGTAACTGAGGGGCTTGGGTGTGGTAAAGCCAAGAGAAAGAGGAAAGGCATTTCTTTAGCCTCTGTCACTACACAATCCCTGCTCGTCATTTTTGTCCCACTCACAGTGAGTTTGGGTCATTTCTCTTCTTTACTCTCTGTTTTGGTTTTCCTTTCTCTCTTCTTTCCTTTTTCTTTGTTTGATTCTTTTTTCTTTTCACTTGCACGGTAATGTTTTCTTTTCATGCCACTCGCACCCCTCCCCCCCGCCCCCACTCCTTCATTCCATTCCATTTTCTGGCTGTGAAGAGCCTCAGTAAGTGAGAAAAAAAAGAAGTCCATGCACTAAATTGCTTGATCTCTTATTCTATAATCTGCCAGATTGGAGTGGCCACACTTACGTGGAGAGTGGGCATTTTTTTAATGCTTATCATGTGCCAGGTGCTGCTGGAAGTGCTTTATACATACTGTCTCATTTATCCTCAGTAAACCTACGAAGTTGGTACTATCACTGACCCTATTTTATGAAATTGAAATAGGAGTTTGCTCAAACTCATGTCCATTGAGTTGGTGATGCCATCCAACCATATCATTCTTTGTTGCCCCCTTCTCCTCCTGCCTTCAATCTTTCTTAGCCTCAGGGTCTTTTCCAATGAGTTGGCTCTTTGCATCAGGTGACCAAATTATTGGAGATTTAGCATCAATCCTTCCAATGAGTATTCAGGACTGATATCCTTTAGTATTAACTGGTTTGATCTCGTTGAAGTCCAAGGGACTCTAAAGAGTCTTCTCCAGAACCACAATTCAAAAACATTAATTCCTGGGCCTTCAGCCCTTTTTATTGTCCAACTCTCACATCCATACATGACTACTGGAAAAACCATAGCTTGGACTGTACATACCTTTGTTGGCAAAGTGATATCTCTACTTTTTAATATGCTGTCTAGGTTTGTCATAGCTTTCCTTCCAAGGAGCAAGTGTTTTTAAATTTCATGGCTGCAGTCACCATTCACAGTGATTTTAGAGCCCAAGAAAATAAAACCTATTACTGCTTCCACTTTTGCCCCTTCTATTTGCCATGAAGTGATGGGACCGGATGCCATGATCGTAGTTTTTTGAATGTTGAGTTTTAAGCCAACATTCTCACTCTCCTCTTTTGCCCTCATCAAGAGGCTCTTTAGTTGCTCTACACTTTCTGCCATTTAGAGTGGTATCATCCACTTATCTGAAGTAGTTGATATTTCTCCCAGCAATCTTGATTCCAGCTTGTTATTTAAAGCACTTACTTTCAATCAGATAGCCTTGTAAATACATTACTTAACCTATAAAGTTGGTCAACCTCAAGATTCCCTGATGTTTTCTTTAGTTAGTGCCTCCTCCCAACTGCTTTCTAATGACTGCTACTCCATGCCTAGAGGATGTTTATGAAAACACAGCTTTCTCCCATAACACCCAAGGCTTCTCCTTGACACAACAGGTAGAACTGACAGCTCCCTTCTTTTGCTCTCCTACTGTGCTCATACAATCTATCTTAGCACACAGGACTATAGTTTTCTCTGCTCCCCACCCTGCCGTATCTTTTCATTTATTAGACTGTGAAAGTCTTGTAGCCAGTGGTCATGTCTAATTCAGCCTATCTAAACAGCACCAAGCCTCAGGCTGGGAAAATGCAAAAGCAAATGTTTGGAGGTAGATGTGTTATCCAACAGGGGCCATTTTGTGACTTCAGCCTCATCCATACATAGAAACTCTCTCTTTGTCCCAGAGCTGATCTGATTCGTGGATTCTGAGTCACCCTCACAAAGCTCACAAGGGACTTATAGATATATCCAATGCTACTTTATTCAATTATAATAAGAAAAATTAGAAATCTAAGTTCAAATGACCTGGTAACACTCCTTTTCTTGATTATCTAGTGAGCCTGGAATCAGAATAGGGGTGTTTGACTGTCGCAAAGGTTAGCAGAAGGTTCTGGTGTCTTGGTGCATCCATTCTCCAAATCAGGAGGACTAGGTATTTGGGTTGGACCCATAGGGCCCCTCTCCCATGGCTGGTTCTCAGACGGCACTGCTATCTGTTGTTTTGCCAACTTTCTTGCTTCCTTTGCTGGCACATTCTCCTTTTAAATTGTTCTGTAAATATGAAGTATGAAGAATCCTGTATACTATTCTACAAAAACCAGGATCATACTATATAAGTGGAAAATGAAATGGACACCAACCAAAATGAGAGAAGCTGAGCATCCAGAGATGATTAAGATGCATTTCCTGTCCTTAAGGAGCTTATAGTCCAGTGACAGCAAAAGACACCTAACAACCATTTTCAGCATAGGTGTTGGTTGCAGTGGAGGAAGCCTGTGAAAGAGACAATAGCAATTTCCTTTGAGCTTGGCCTAAAATTTTTGTTTTTGTATTACTTCTTCTAGGTTTGTAATTTTAGGCTATCACTGCTTTTATAAGTAAAAAAATGTACACAAATAAAATCATCTATGGAAAGCAGAAATAATATGTGACTTATATAGTTTACAAAGGCTGAAAAGCCAAGACTAAGCTATAACCATAATTCTCATTTTTTCCAAGGGGGTACATGTGCTGTAAACTTTCCTAATAATATCCTTGTAATTTCTCAATAGCAGGATTAGTATTAAATCCCCAGGGAAAGTTGCAAGAACCCATTTTCTCAAGTTATTTAAAACTCAGACTCCACAAACTGCCCCCCTTTATACCACAGTATGAACCTGGTGACAAAACATGCAAGTAAGTGACTTCTGGCTGCAAAGCCACAGATAGTTTTGAAAAGTTATTTAAAAATGATAATCCACATGTGTTAAATTTATCTTAAGAAAGTTTAAAAAATTAGACTTGAGATAATCAAAAGGCATGTGTAATACATCTAACTGGATAGATCAACTTGAATTTTAAATCAATATTTAAAAATCAATATTTTTATTATTATATGCTTGAATTCTGCAAATTTTTTAAAAGGTATTATAATTGGGAGCATTATTTTTTACAGGCTCTTAATTAAAATGGCTCTTCTTAGTTTTTTTTTTTTTTTTGCAGGGGTTTCTGAATTATTTCTTCCTCTTTTACTAATCAAGTAAATGTTTGTAAGATTTTAGAGGCTGCTCCCTCTTTTTTAAATTCTTATTCCAGAATTTTAGCAATTATTAGGTCCTCATATATCACATCTCAAAAACTGGTTTTCACTACAAAACTGAGAGGTTCAGATAGGATTTGAACTGTCAAAAAAATTGGGTCCACTCTAATGATTTTTCAATCATGCCAGTAATCTGAGCCTGTAGTTTAAGAATATACAGAATATGGAAGTAAAAGGAATTATGGGGCTCAGACATCTACTCTGATGCAAATGATCTACCAGCATGGCCCCTGGGAAGAGAGCTACCTCTTGTCCTTGGGAGCCTGTATGTGTGTGTTGTTTGCAAGAGAATATGTAAAGTCATCAGTCGCCTACAGATGTGCTTTATTCTGCTCCTTGTTACATTTTTGAACCTGAGACCACTTTGGACAAAAGCAAGTTAGGCTTCTGGTGCTGATAGCAGACTGAGTGTGAATAGCCTTGCTGTGCTAGGGTAACTTGTGAACAGTTGACATCCAGGCCAGCTTGTCCTTGACTCTCCTGCTAATCCCAGCTCTGGGCTTCCTGGTGGTGAGAACAGTGGGGAAGCAGTTCAGTCCTGGTGGGCATAGGAACAGTAGGTTACAGCCCACTACAGCACCTCTGAGAAGCTGTTTGGCCTCCAAACCCAGCTCCATCACTTAGACACCCAGCATGAACTAGAAGTCTTTTGTGCTGTATCCAGTCCCCGCTCCAATAACATGCTAGCCAGGTCACTGGGTTTCTCATTTTTTTTTTTTTTTCTTAAAAGGAAAGTGAAAAAAAATTTGGAGAAAGCTATAGAACATCTCAGGAGTGCCTCAGATCTTGCAGCAGCGCCTGTACCTCTGTAAGTAACAGCAGATGACCCATCTCCTCTCCATGGGTGAATCTGAGCTCCACTGTTTGCACACTATGTGATCTAGGATATGTCACTTAGTTTTTCTAGGTTCCGCTTTACTTTTCTATTTTATGGTTAATCAGAGTAGCATCTGTTATTGTGATGATGATGTAAAATATTCCCATGTAAACAAATCACTTTGCATACATCTTCTGCAGTGCCTGAAGGGGAGCAGAGTCCAATGTATGTTAAGCACAGGGACTAAGACCTGTGATAGGGGACTAGCTTTTTTGGGCTGATATTGCCGGATATTCTGAGCAGACTTCTTGGTGCATTCTTTATGTTACCTAAGTCCAGTCCGAGATAAAGTAATTAAATATGTTGGTGGCAAGTCAAGACAGGAAAGGCAGAGATTTATGAGTTTCTAGGCATCAGCTGAATTCTGACAACCAGAGAAATTAGCGCAAAAGGACTTGACTTCTTTCTTTTTCTTGAGACCTGGAAGTCAGGCAAGACTTCTTTGAAAAAGTGGCATTTAAGTTCCTATGCAGAACAAGAGAACTCCTGGGCAGAGGAAAATATGAAGTAACATGTAGCTAGTTGGCAGGAAAAGAAGTCTCATGATTCCTATTTTAATGCGTCTTCTATTGCATCACACTGCCTCCATTAGAGCCTTCTTGGAATCACCAGAAAATATTTTGGATAGAGCACTGATATAACTGACTATAACAAGGATCACATGAAATCACATTCACCCATTTAATGAGTATCAAATCACTGTTATGTTCAAGGCTCTGTGTTGGGTGTGTAAAGATCCAGCATCTTTTTGCTAAAGCACATCCCATTTTGGTCAGTGGCTTCCCAGGCAGACAAATCTGAAATCCCAGCATCATCTTTTACTCCGTCATCTCATTCTTCTCCTCTCTTCCCACTAGCCTTAGTCACTAACTATACATCTGGGTTGTGGTAGCATCCTTTTAACTTGAGTTCCTGCCTCTAGGCTTGGCACCTGGGGTTAAGAAGGTAATTTAGAGTTAAATATATAAGGCAGACAAATTTTGGTAAACATAAAGGCTATGGATATCCAGAATAGGATTGATTTCTTATTTTTTGTTTATTTCAGAATAAAGAAATCAGTTAAAAGCATCTGCAATTTTATCACCTAGAAATAAACATTATCACCTACTATCAATAATCTGTGTCTGTATTTATATATTTCACATATACCATTAAAAAAAATAAAATGATGTCATATGGGTAATTTGCTTTATGCATATATCATGAGCATTTTCATGAAAATAAGTATATCTACATTATATATAATGCACATAATAATACATATTTTAATCAATGCATTATTATGTATATTATACATATTAGTATGTCACTATTCCTTAATTTACTTAATCAATCCTTCATTGATGTATTTTTATAATGCTACAGATTTCTTACTGTTACAAACATTATTATAGTCAATTGTAAAATGCATACATATTTTGTGCATTTCTTGAAGCATTTCCATCAAAATGAATCAAAAAGATTTAACTTTAAGGCTTTTGCTGAATATCATCAAATTGCTCTACGGATATTTTATACCAATTTAAACTCCCAAACTTGTCAGACTTTATTTTTTTAGGCTCCAAAATCACTGCAGATGGTGACTGCAGCCATGAAATTAAAAGATGCTTACTCTTTGGAAGGAAAGTTATGACCAACCTAGATATCATATTGAAAAGCAGAGACATTATTTTGCCAACAAAGGTCTGTCTTGTCAAGGCTATGGTTTTTCCTGTGGTCATGTATGGATGTGAGAGTTGGACTGTGAAGAAAGCTGAGTGCAAAAGAATTGATGCTTTTGAACTGTGGTGTTGGAAAAGACTCTTGAGAGTCCCTTGGCCTGCAAGGAGATCCAACCAGTCCATTCTATAGGAGATCTGCCCTGGGATTTCTTTGGAAGGAATGATGCTAAAGCTGAAATTCCAATACTTTGGCACCTGATGCGAAGAGTTGACTCATTGGAAAAGACTCTGATGCTGGGAGGGACTGGGGGCAGGAGGAAGAGGGGACGACAGAGAATGAGATGGCCGGATGGCATCACCGACTCGATGGACGTGAGTCTGGGTGAACTCCGGGAGTTGGTGATGGACAGGGAGGCCTGGCGTGCTGTGATTCATGAGGTCGCAAAGAGTCGGACACGACTGAGCAGCTGAACTGAACTGAAACTCCCAAAAGCAGCCTGTAAGTATGCCTCTTCTCCTACACTATCACCTGGTCATTATTATTCTTGAATATCTTTCTCAATCTGATAGATGAAAAATGATCTCTTTATTGTATTAATTTGTGTTTCCTTTTTACTAATGAAATTGAACATCTTTCATGGGTAGTCTATTTACATTTTTTATTTTGTATATTGTCTTTCATATTTTATGTGCACTCATTGATTTATATTATTTGTCTATATTAATTTTGTCATATATACATTGGGAATATTTTCTCATTTGATGTTTGTGTTTACTGATTATTGCAAAAGAAATTTAAAATTTTTATTTAACTGAAACTGTCACACTTTTTATTCACATTTTCTGACCTTAGTTTTTTCCTTAGAAAAGCTTTTCCTATTCCCAGCCCAGCAAATATTTATGTATATTTTGTTTAAATATTTTTGTTTCCGTTTATTACATTAAAATCAGGTTAATTTGAATTTACTTTGATACAAGATATATGACATAAAAGTGTGTTCATGATTTGCATTTGCACTAATCTATTGATAAGTCTATCGTTTCCCTACTGGTCTGAAATGCTGATATTATCATACACCATACTCATACATGTGTGAAGCTACTGAGGGCCTTTCAGGTTGGGAGATTCGAAGCAAAGACACAGGGAGGTCCAGGTGCAACGTAATGAGAAGGATGGTAATAGGAATGGAAAGTAAGGGGATTAATACAAGCAATCTTGCATCAATGCACAGATAAATAATGGATAAATCTTGTCTCTTTTTTGAAACGTGACAATAATAAGGAGAGGTCAAAGTAATTATAGCTTTTTTGAACTCAGGTGACTGAGGGAAAGTCTCCTGTATAAAACTGTGAAAAGCAGAAGTCGGCTCTGAAGTAGATGTTCAATTTGATGATTCAGATTTTGTGTTTGTGGTCCCAGCAGAGCATCTCTATGAATGTGATGATGGTGATGATGTATGTGTTTGTGTGTGTCTGTGTGTGTGTGTAGGAGAGAGCAAGAGACAGACAGAGACAGAGAGCAAGAATGAGAGAATAGAATAAGCCCAGAATTGGTTAACTTTTATTTAGCATCTACTGTATCTAGTGTTGTAACAGGCAACACTGCATTTTCCTGGGTAGTTCATAAGCACTTTGAAGATTTTATTCTCTTCCTTAAAGAAGTAAAGCAATAGCTGCATGTCCATGGAGTCTGAGAAATGACTCATCAACTTCTCCCTAGTTCTCTCCCCTGGTCTCTTTTCTCTCCTCCTGCCCAATCTTAGATGTTCACATCCCAGGACCCTGATCATCCTTCTCAGAATGAGAGAGGAGGTGGAATTCCATCCTAGCAGCAGCACAGCAGGAAGGTAGAGAGCCCTGGAGGGGGAAGAAGGTAGGAGAAAAGGCTTCCTGGGGACTTAACTCTTGACTATTTTCCTCTATGCTATTTCCTCTGACTTCTTCCAGGCTTACTGCTAGTCCAAGCAGTGGCCAAGAAGAAGGAGCAGGAGAGAGTAAGTGATGTGCCCCTTCCACCCCACAATGGCCCCACCACCCACCCTGGCCTCCATTCCCCCGCTCACCCCTGAGTGCTCTTTCATAGACTGAGGTGAAGCCAGCAAAAGCTCAGAGAAGTCAGTCCTGAGGACGAGAATGCCTTCCACTGCTGTAGCTGTAAAAAGTAGAGGAATTCCATGTGGCCCACTTTGGAACATCAGACCTTTGTTCTATGGGAACCTGTGTGCTGTAGTGGTTCAGGGTCAAAGTAGTATCAGTGGACACTTCTTATGAATTAAGACTTTTATTGTCTGAGCTGAGCAGATCACGTGCAACTGTGTTTCCAGGAGACAGTGTGGCCATGGTCCAAATCACTGACTTGCAAACGGACATTGGTACTGGAGGGCCTGGAAATTGGAAATGGACTGTAGGTACTAAGTTTTCCAGTCAGGCAGATGAAATGAAGAAAATCCTTTATTGGAGATATTTGTAAACTTCTATATTTTGTAAAATGACTTTCAGACAGTGATTTTCCAAATATTTGCTTTAAAATCAAAGATTTTGAAAGTTGAACAGTCAGATGGAGTAGTCTGACTGTAGGTTATTAGAAATAAGAACTTTGTACTTTTAAATGTTTAAAATGCCCTTCAGTGCACCCTACGCTATTTATCATATAGTTACCCTGTGAGATATTGTTTTCCTCATATTCTCGATGAAGAACCTAAGGCTCAGATGGATCAAACCCCTTGACTGTTATCATGGTTCTGACAGACCTAGGACTCAAGTTCAGCCTTGAGTTCATCGTCTCCTCCTTGCTACATCACCAGCACTGCTAAAAAGCAGTGTTTTAAAGCCCTGTTTTTGAGGTTGTGTTTTTTGGGGGGATGGGGGGTTGGGGAGTAAGCAAAATCTTTACTTCCAAGACCATACATTTTTTTTCCAGGCCCAGCATGATTTATTTTGTTTGTTGGCATGAAAGCATATGTTATATAGTTCCCAAATGTGGATTTATAGATGTTATCAGAAGTCAGTTACAGGTTTAGTGAAGTGATCACACATACACAGCATTCTTTTGATGTAACAATTTAGTGTACAGGGAAATGTAAATAGGCCAGGAGATAAAAGCTTAATGGTGTTTTAACACCCGATTCATTAAAACAGAGCAAAGAAATGCACTTTTAGATTAAAACATAGATTAACTGTTAAGTTGTTTCTTCTGCTTGTGGACAATACAGGACCCATCTGTGATTTGTGATAAATATAAGAAGGAAAGATAGCCCAAGATTTGTGAAAGAGATTTGAACATTTCTTTGTAAAAATGATCCCCCAATATAAACAACATTAATGAACATTTCCTTTCCCTTTGCTGCTCCCTTATAATGAACATCAATTTAAACTGTGTGTCTGAAAGGTTTCTATGGAAAAGTACTTGCTAGTTTTGATAAGGCCCATGATGGATAAGGAAGCATGCTATTCATAATATAAGCTTTCACATGAAATGGGTTGATAGGGATGTGCCTATTCAGTTGCTCAGTCATGTCTGACTCTCTGTGACCCCATGGACAGGCTCTTCTGTCCATGGAATTTTTAAGGCAAGAATAGTGGAGTGGGTTGCCATTTCCTCCTCCAGGGGATCTTCCCTACCCAGGGATAAAATCTGTGTCACCTTCATTGACAGGTGACTTCTTTACCACTGAGCCACCTGGCAAGCCCACTTGCTAGGGATCAGTTTAGTCACTCAGTCATGTCCATCTCTTTGCGACCCCACGGACTGCAGCACGCCAGGCTTCCCTGTCCATCACCAACTCCCAGAGCTTACTCAAACCCATGTCCATCGAGTCAGTGATGCCATTCAGCCATCTCATCCTCTGTCGTCCCCTTCTCCTCCTGCCTGCACAGGATGTGGTGGTCTAGTCACTAAGTCGTGTCCAACTCTTGCGACCCCATGGACTGTAGCCTGCCAGGCTCCTCTGTCCATGGGGTTGTCCAGGCAAGAATACTGGAGTGGGTTGCCATTTTCTTCTCAGGTAGATCTTCCCGACCCAGGGATCAAACCTGGATCTCCTGCATTGCAAGCAGAATCTTTACCTGCTGAACTACTAGGGAAGCCCTAGGATAAGGGATAGCAGGAGATAACCTGCTAGGGATAAGGAGAGTTAAAAATCGTTCTTTCTAAGAGGAAAGGCAGTGAAAATGGAATAAAAACCTTCTGTGGGAAACCAGAGATGGACCTGGGAGTTCTCCCTATTTCTGCCCAAGTATGAGAAACCTTGTATGTAGTCATGTAATATCCTTCCTGACGGTGAGCCAGAGGTGGGCTGGAGAGTGCTTGTACTTACCTGGCTCTCTGCTCTATTCTTCTGCTTCTAATAGGTCCTATGTGATCAGCAGAAAGGGCTACCTATAATGAGGGGTGGAAGCCGCAAGGTGGGTGGTAGGTGTCCATGTGCCAGAGTGGTCAACACACCCAAGCAAAGAAACTGAGCTTGAAGGGATAAAATACATTCTTTCAGACCACAAAATAAAGTCTTCTGTTGGGATTGTCAGGCTGTTGCAATAACACTAAAGTAATGATTTGATTTTGTGAAATTAAGATGATCTTTCCCTCTCTCCAGTTTGCCCTATCTCACCAGAGATGAAAGTCCTAGTTATTTGTTATGTGTTTGTATTTTTACAGAATCGGCTAAATCTGTCTCCTTCCCAGGAGCCTAAACTCCCCAAGTTCTAACATCGGTGGCTCCCTGTCTCTCTGGTGGATGTACCACTTAACTGCAGGTGAGAGCTGCTCGTCATCACTGAATTAACATTTTCCAGTTCCACTTTGCTCTCCAAAGAATGCTAGAATTATACATCCAGAGCAGAGTTGAAAGTCTGGTGGTACACCTTTGAGATTTAAAAATTCTTGTTTCTGGAATACTTGTGTATGTCAAATAACATGAAAGAAAATGAATAGAATTTTCACTCAAGTTTCCTTTCTCATGATCAACATAATAGTATCCTTTGGGTATGTTTCTAAGCATGGCAAATCAATCAAGTATTGTATACCTGTGGTGGATTCATTTTGATATTTGGCAAAACTAACACAATTATGTAAAGTTTAAAAATAAAATAAAATTTAAAAAAATGAAAAGAAAGAAGAAATTTAAATTTAAAAAGAAAGAAGAAATTTAAGTTTGTTAAAAAGTTCAGCATTTTATGTGCAAATAAATATAGATTTATTTACATATGCATATGTCATATATTTTAGCTACAATTAGATGTGTTAATGGAAATTGTATTGTAGTGAATGCTGGCAGATAGCATTCATTTTCAGGATTACCATAAGGAAAATGGATTAATATTTTATTTGTATGTGAGAAAAGTTTTATTTTCACTTTTAGTGAAATGTTGGACCTTTAAAACCTAACATCGATAAAATTTTCATTATTTTGGCAATACTTTTTCAGAAGGAATTTGTTTATTTATTTATTTATTTATTTTGAAATTTGTTTATTTTGGTCAAAAAATTAGTGTAATTGTTGTGAGTATTGATTGAAGCAGCCTCACTTTATAAGTGAATGAAGATGCATAATCATGCTGGTTTCTTCTACGGATTAAATATCATCATCTTAATACTAAACACCTGTATTTTGTTATTGTTGTTCAGTCCCTATGTTGTGTCCGACTCTTTGCGACTCCATGAATGGCAGCACGCCAAGCCTCTCTGTCCTTCACTATCTCCCTGAGATGGCTCAAACTCATGTCCATTGAGTCAGTGATGCCATCCAACCATCTCAACACCTGTATGATATGCTATAGATTTTATAAATGTAAGAAATTTACTGGAGAATTTTCTTACTATAAGGCCCAAATCAGGGACACAAATTTATAAGACTAAAGAGTCTCAGTGGGAAAGGAAATAGAAAATATTAGCGCAAAATTTAGGTAATTCAGACAGTTCCTCTCTCTCTGTTTTCTAGGTTTTTGGGGAATTTAGGAAAATATGAACTTATATCCCTCATAATCTGTGAATACAATATTCTCAATTTTCTGCTTTGCTTTATAGGAAATCAAAGAAGCACACTGAACAAAGCACACAAACTCACCTGCTGTGAAAGCACTATGGAAAGGTCCTATGACATTTCTTCAGTTTTCTCTAAAAAGAACTGAAGAACTGATGAAATGTACTCTTAGGTCAAACAGTCCTTCAAGAACATGATTGTCATTTGTTGCTGAGAGGTATGTATAAAACATGTGGTGTCTATTTACTATTTGTTTCCTCTTTCTAAACTAAACTGATGTGAAATAGTTTGAAAAAAAAATTTAAGAAATGAGTGTGACTTCTTGTTGAAAACATAATTTATCATCTGAGTGCTGATGCCTGCTCATTTTCTTTATCTTGAGATAATGATTGTCCCTTGCCTGTCATGGTCCATCAATAACTCCAGCTACTACCATCTTCCCAATATACCAGCTTCCCACATGCATCTCTTCCACTGGTTAGGCTGAGTAGTTGCCTTCATGTTTTCTTGTCTTAAAGATGTTAGCCTTGTTGGGGAGAAGATTAAAAAACATTCTTCCTCTGATTGTGGTGATCATTTGGTGGTATACACAAAGATCAAATTTTTATGTTATATACCAGAAACCAATATAGTATTATATACCAACTTTACCTCAGTTAAAAACAACCAAAAAAGCAAAGATCTTATGACCTTAGTAGCTTCCTTCTCTCTATTACTTCCCAACCACAGGGCCATTACTGGGCACCATGTCCACCCATCCATTGGAATTAGGACTAAATATGGAAGCTTGGCAGTCGGTTATGGTGTGTTTGGTCCGTGCCAAGAACTGTGGTAGGTTCTAGAGTGCACTGTGAAGAGTTAACCTGGTAAGTTTCAATGAAATCAATGTCTAAGCATCTGTGTCATGTTATCCTTCAGCACTATCTTGTCCACCTTGCTAGCTCCTTTCTTGTACACAAACTGTGTAAGCTCTCCTACCCTCTGGGCTTACTTCATACCTATCCTCACTCTGTTCCTTTACCCTGGTAACATCTTTCTTTTTAACCACAGCCAACAACCCATATGTTTAGGAATGTGGCTTGAAGGCAACTCTCCAGAAAGCCTTTTTGAGCTGAGTGAGAAGAGTTACACCTATTGAACTATTTTTATTTTCCTAAATTACCAGATCACAAGCAACAATTCAACAAAGATCCCTTAATATTATCTGTAATCTGGGGGCAATGGGCATCCCTTGGATCCTTGACTAATTTTAAACTTATTTATAATTGATTGGTGATAAATATTCTGAGCTATTTTTAAAAAGACAAAAATAATTGCATTTGCAAAGGGTTTGGGGGATAATCTAATGGTTTATGGCAGATTTATATGTCTTAAGAATTATTTTGGAAGAAGTATTAGAACTGGGGCTTGAGAAAACTATAGAGTGCTCATATTTTTGCCTAAAAAAAAAATTAAAAGTGATTTTTCTTCACCTGTCCCCACTGATAGCAAGAACTTATGTAGATTTATGTCTCAGAAAGTTGGATTATCATATCTGTGAAAATAGCAATAAAGAATATGAAAATGTTGAAAAACTAAAGTATTTCTCTAGATCATTTAAATAATTTAAGAAACATGCACATTTGGACCTGGTCAGAATGTGGGAAGCTCTCCTCTTTTCCTCCTTAATTTTCTTTCCTTTTAGACTCTCCTCCCAAAACCATGCCTCCTATACATCACTGCAACTGCATTTTCCAGAAACTGGAAAAATTAAACCCTGGCTATCAAATAAATGACCACTTTTAACATCTCTGAAAGTACACTAAACCTTCTCTATCTCTTCTATTTAAACTTTCTATTCTACACAAACATTTAAATAAGTCCCACATTGAACTGATTCATAGTTTTTCTGTTCTCCCTTCCCCCTTATTATTGCTAATAGTAATACTATTTTTTCTACTGTTCATTTTAAGCACGCAGTATTTCAATTACACTTAGACTAAATATTCTTTTATGTGATCAGGACTTGAAACCTGACCACCATACATAGAAATGTTATGAAGAAATATATTTTAAGATTTACAAGTGACTTGCTACCATATAGCCTGTTTTAAGTGGGAAAATGTTCCTAACAACATAGATTTTCATGTGTGAGTTTTATACCCAGTTTTATAATTTCAATTAAAATTTGTTAATTTGTTAAGTTTTACTCTGACTGTTACTTTTTGGGACCTTTTTGAATTTCCCATCAGTTTAGTTCAGTTCAGTTGCTCAGTCGTGTCTGACTCTGCGATTCCGTGGACTGCAGCAGGCCAGGCTTTCCTGTTCATCACCAACTCCCAGAGCTTACTCAAAGTCATGTCCATTGAGTCAGTGATGCCATCCAACCATCTCATCCTCTGTTGTCTCCTTCACCTCCCACCTTCAATCTTTCTTAGCATCAGGTCTTTTTAAATGAGTCAGTTCTTCACATCAGGTGGCCAGAGTATTAGAGTTTCAGCTTCAGCATCAGTCCTTCCAATAAATATTCAGGACTGATTTCCTTTAGGATTGACTGGTTGGATCTCCTTGCAGTCCAATGGACTCTCAAGAGTCTTCTCCAACACCACAGTTCAAAAGCATCAATTCTTTGGTGCTCAGCTTTCTTTATAGTCCAACTCTCACATCCATACATGACTACTGGAAAAACCATAGCTTTGACTAGATGGACTTTGTTGGCAAAGTAATGTCTCTGCTTTTTAATATGCTGTCTAGGTTGGTCATAGCTTTTCTTCCAAGGAACAAGCATCTTTTAATTTCATGGCTGCAGTCACCATCTGCCGTGATTTTGGAGCTCAAAAATGAATTTCCCATATTACCACCTAATTGACAGTTTCTATATTACTAATATCATTTTCAACATATGAAGTTATTAACAGTCTAGCTTGTAAATCAATTCTGATTAGTCTATGATAATTACTTGGATTAAATATTACTGTCTGAAGCAAGTGGCCTAGTACTTTTCATCTTTAAAGAATCCAAATTATATTGATTGTTTATTCTGGTTGGATGGTGGATAATAGGCTTGTGAAATTTCAAACAGATTGGTTATACCATGTCAGTACATCATGATTTCCCAAAGCTACCCACTGAAAACTCACTATGACTCCTTGCCCTCCAGCATCTTCTTCAGGGTGTTCTTTACTTCTGTGTTCCTCAAGCTATAGATCAGGGGATTGAGCATGGGAATTATAAGACTATAAAACACAGAGACCACTTTGTTGTACTTCCATGAATTCCCTGCTTTAGGTTGCCTTAGGTACATGAAAAATAGTGTGCCATAGAAAATGATGACCACAGTGAGGTGGGAGGCACAGGTAGAAAATGCTTTGCACTTGCCTTCCGAAGACTGGATTTTTATGATGGAAAAGAGGATGCAAATGTAGGAGATGAGGACAGTCAGGAGGGATCCAGTGAGATTCACTGCAGAGAAGATCAAGAGCTGCTTTTCTTTGCTGTGGGTGTCAGAGCAGGAGAGGGCAAGGAGAGGGGGGTCAGCACAATAGAAATGGTGGATGATGTTGGAGTCACAGAAAGACAACTGGAAAGTCAGAACTGTCTGTATCACAGAGTTTAGGAAACCATAGGTATAGACCCCGATCGCCAACTCCTTGCAGACCCTCTGAGTCATAATGGCTGTGTAAATCAAGGGATTGCAGATGGCCATGTAGCGGTCATAGGCCATTGTAGCCAAGAGGAAGCATTCGGTGGTGGCAAAAGCACTGGAGAAGTAGAGCTGGGCAAAACAGCCTGAAAAGGAGATGGTTTTTTTCTTTATCAATAAATTTTGCAGCATCTTGGGGCCAACGGAAGAGGAGTAACAAAGATCAATGAAAGCCAGGTGGCTGAGGAAATAGTACATGGGGGTGTGGAGCCTGGAATCCATCCTGATGAGCAGGATCATGCCAAGGTTTCCCACCATGGTGATGAGATAAATGACCAGGAACACCACAAAGAGAGGAAGCTGAAGCTCAGGACAGTCTGTGAATCCCATGAGGACAAATTCTGTCACTGTGGTATGGTTGCCTCTTGCCATCTTGTTCTTTCTCTTGCTGAAAAAAAGAAAATATGGCTTCAAAATGATTAGATATTTACAAACAAAAGCTTCTTACCTCTTTGTTCCAGTACAAGATGACCAAAATTTGGGTTCACAATCCCAGTGATTAAGAGCCATCATTTAGCTTTATTCTGCTAAAACAGACGCAGAAATGTCTGAACTCATTCATTTTCTCTTTTGATGGAGATTTACAAATTGACCTGTAAGTGGCACCAAGTTACACTCCCAACAATTTTGTACAAGAATATTGGTTTTCCCACAAACCTGATGCTATGAAATTTTAAACCTTGGCCGCTGTGATGGTAAATATTGGTAACTTGTGTCTCTTGATTTTTATCTTTTCTAGCATCTTTCAACCAATTATTTGCATGTATTTTTTTCTATGCTTGGTAAGTTCAATTCCTTTGCTAACTTTTTATTAAGTTGTTAGCATTCTAAGCATTTTATTTACAGGTCTCTTTCTTTATTAAGGAGATCAGCCATTTGATATATGTATTACAAGTTCTTTTTTGGCTTGTCCCAGTCCTTCATTATTGGTATGGTAATTTTTCTTTGTGCTGTGTATAGTAAATCTTAAGTGGCTTGATGTCAAATTTATCTTTTGCTTTTAAATTCTGGTCTCTGTGATAGGATTGGCTAAGCCTTCCTAAATTTAAAATTATTAAAATAATAATCTCATTCTATTCTAGAGCTTTATTAGATTTCCTTTTTATATTACAGTGTTTGAATTTCTGGAGTTTAATTTTGATATAAGGAATTAGGTAATCAACTCTTTTTATTTCTCTGAAAAGCTAGCTGGGTGTTCTGATGCCATTTTTTTTGGTGAGAAATCATTTGCCAACTGATTCTGTTGATTTAAAACTTTAGCCTTTTCACAAAGTAAAGCATTCATAAGTACTTGGGTTAATTTTTGCTTCTTTTTATTTGTAGTCTTTTCTAGATCCAGGACTAAACCCTTAAACACAATATTTAAAATCTTGATTTTAATACCTGGTAGCAAATTTTCTGGCTATTCTCACATGTATTTTGTGTGTGTGTGTGTGTATGAGGAACTTTGCCGTTATTTTATCAAGTCCCCCTCAAATTAAAAAAAAAATTATTTGTACTTAGAATGCTATTGCATTGAATGAGTATGTTGACTTGGAGGGAATTGCTGTCTTTACAACTGAAATCTTCTTTTCTATAATTAAGTTGTGTATTTTATTTATTTAGGACTTTCCTAAATGGAATTTTAAAGTTTTCTTTACACCTTACAGATAAACATCCTGCATATTTCTTTAAAATCTATTCACATGTATTTTATCCTTTTGTAGCTATTGTAAGTGAAATCTTATTTTTTTTAACTTTGTGGTTTATATAACTATTATTTATATATAGGAAAGCTATTGATTTCTGTAAATTAATTTTATAACTGTCTTTCTTAGTATTGTTCCTCATCATTTAAAAATAGTTTTTTAGTCAATTCTCTTGTTTTCTTTACCAATACAAACTCACATAATATGAAAAAGATATGAAATTCCTCCCTCATTTCTGTGTACTATCTCATTCTTCTCTCTCTTGTATTGGCTAGTACTTCCAGAACAATGTAAAAAAAAAAGTAGTGATAGTAGTGGCAGTTTTTACCTTTAAACTTTTTAAAGAATGCTTCAGGAATACATAGACAGAGATGACATCCAGTATAACATAACTGGTGTTTGAGAAAGACAAGGCATTAAAGAACTACAGATAACTAGTGTGGTTAATAGGCTTTCTAGGAGTAGGCCCACCTTTGACACTGGCAGGACCCAAGGCAAGAAAACCAAATGGAGGCCCACGTATCATGTGCTTAAATATTAAAAGTCAGAAAATAAAGTCAACAAATTAATAAAATACACCTTATCTTTCACTCTTAACAAATACACTTTTATAATAACCTGGAAGGCAGAATTCTTGGGATGCTTGCCTCTCTAAGCTGGAATGAGGTGGCACAAGGAAAACCTGTGTCCAGCCACACATGTGGCTGTGCAAGCCTAGACACGCCAGCCTGCATGAACACCTCTGTTCACACCCTGCAAACAGCCATCCCTTGGCTCCCCTTGAGGACCACGCATGTGAGCATCTGTAGTGAGGTTCACCCTTACTAGGTGATCTGGGAAAGAAACTCCTATGGATTCTGGGAGTAAGCTAGAGGCTGTTTGGGCCAGGAATTTGAAGGTCTTGTTACTTGGATGGTCTTGAAGGAGTGGATAGGATGGACTCTGGGTGGACACATCCCTGTGGCCTTGTCCAGTGGGATATGGTGGAGTAGGAAGAGGCGTAGAGTTGCCCTAAAGAATGGAGCCAAGGCAGGGTCCCTTTTATTTGAATCTAAGGTCTGTGATTGAATGATGAGAAAAATGGCCAGCAACCGGTGCTTGACTGAAATTCTTTTTAAGTCTGAAAGACCAGGATAATAATAACCTAAGAACTGATCATTTAATTTTACCTTGTCTCTTTCCAAGAAGATATAATACAACTTAAATACATACACATCAAAATTAATATCATAGAATTCAAAAGTTGAAACATAATTGAGGGAAAAGGAGAAGCAAAATTTCTCTCTGTATTTACATAACAATGTTACTGAGGGTTGGTACTTTTAACAGAAATAGAATGAGCTAGGAGTGGAGTTGGAGGGAAGGATGTTGAATTCAGTTTGAGGGGATGGGGGCATCTATCGCACTGTCAGAGCTCATGATACTGATTTGGGAGTCATAAGTGGACAGAGGATGCTAAAAGCTGTAGGGACCAATGAGATCATTCGGGGAAAGAGAAAGAAGTAACAGCAAGGGTTCAAGGACACACCTTTGGAAAGTATATCTTTAAGGGTTAGGAGAGGAGCAGCAATCTTAGGTGTCTTAAGATCTTCAGATCTTATGTCAGAAAATGTCAGAAAATGGTATGGAATCTTTTAAATATGGTAATTTCTGACACACCTGGCTTATGGCAGAGGTAATCTGTTTTGTTGTGGTTTTCTCTCTCTCAATAACAGTCTTAAAACAAACAAAAACCCCTGAGATCTTTAGGCACTGCATATAAACAATCTTAGTAAAATTGTTGTTATTCTGGATTCTGTGCCATCTAAAGGCAGGAAAACATTCTTTTGAATTCATTTCTAGAATTGGTTAAGTCCTCCCACCTCATTTCAATTACTGTGATGGTTCTCACTTCAAACTGAATAATGGAAGGGTTAAATAACCCTGGAGGAGACCAAAAAGCCAGTGGGCAGACTCCAGGTTTATTCAACAGCTCTTGTGTGATAGAAGGTTTAGATAACATGTTAGCTGTTATAGAAATGATTGCATATTTGCCTCTGAAGATTCAAAGACATGGTTAGTGCATTCTATTCTAATTTCTAGATTTTTAAAGTTTTCTTTTCCATTAGCTCAATATTGAATCATTATTTATCCTATGGAGATGCTTGTCTGCATTCCAAAAAATTTCTAATTGGATAGTCTTTCTTAACAGTTTTCAAACCAGTACACTCTCTGATTTTCTTCAAGGGCAATTAAGATTGAGGCTTATAGATAACATTAATGCTTAGTCTATTACTTCTTAGAATATAGAGCTACACCTGATGATAAATTCCAGAAACAAGTATCTAATAATAAATGTTTGACTTGTCATTTTCCACCAAAGAGAAAGTTTATGATCACTTTAAAAAATAAAATACTGAGTATTGTGGTTTGATTACTCTCAAACTGGCTAATAGTAACTGATGATTATTTGAATATTTGTAATGTGCTGAGACTGATTTATTTACATGTATTATTCTGTTTAATCAGTAATTGTCATTTCTTCTGTTTTCTTCATGAGGAAATTGATACACAGAAATGTTCATCAGTTTTTCCAAACTTATAAAGTAGATGAGCCAGAATTTGAAACCAGTTAGACTGGTTCAAATTAGGCTGGAATCAAGATGGCTGGGAGAAATATCAATAACATCAGATATGCAGATGACACCACACTTACGGCAGAAAGCGAAGAAGAACTAAAGAGCCTCTTGATGAAAGTGAAAGAGGAGAGTGAAAAAGTTGGCTTAAAGCTCAACATTCAGAAAACTCAGATCATGGCATCTGGTCCCATCACTTCATGGCAAATAGATGGGGAAGGAAGAACTGATGCTTTTGAACTGTGGTGTTGGAGAAGACTCTTGAGAGTCCCTTGGACAGCAAGGAGATCCAACCAGTCAATCCTAAAAGAAATCGGTTCTGAATATTTATCGGAAAGACTGATGCTAAAGCTGAAACTCCAATACTCTGGCCACCTGATGTGAAGAATTGACTCATTTGAAAAGACCCTGATGCTGGGAAAGATTGAAGATGGGAGGAGAGGGGGACAACAGAGGATGAGATGGTTGGATGGCATCACTGACTGGATGGACATGAGTTTGAGTAAGATCCGGGAGTTGGTGATGGATAGGGAAGCCTGGTGTGCTGCAGTCCATGGGGTCACAAAGAGTCAGACACTACTGAGCGACTGAACTGAACTGAGGCTGATTCCAGAGCCCTCAGCCTAAACTACACTGCCTCCCCACTTATGATTCCTCAATATTTATATGTTTTTTAATCTTGTTTTTCTTCTTATTATTTTTTTAAATTTAGACTCCTATGAGAAAATTTTAGGTATGGTATGATGAGTTCAGTAATACTTCTTCTTAGTTTGCTCAGACACTTTTAACATTAATTGTTGTGTTTAACTGATACATTGAAATTTAATGATTCAGAGCATTGTGCTTTTCCTTTCTTTGTTTGAACAATTAAAACAATTAAGAAATATTCTTAACCCCTGGGAAGAGGGGGCACATGAACTACTTTGAGAATCTGATGAAAGCTAAGTATCTCTTCCTAGGAAAGTTTCACTCACATAAAATTTTGCAGGCGATTTCATAGCCTTCATGAGTTTCTCAGGTCCCTGCTAAGGTTTCCTCATAGATTAATACACCAATAAAACCTCCAGCTTTTCCCAGCCAGAGTCAACCAGCCCTTCCCCATTTGCTTCTCTAACAGAAGCAAAACACCCCTGTCCAAAGCCCCATCCTGTCCAGTCCCAGAACTGACACTCTTATCTTGGCTACCTTATAGTTTGTATTACAACAGCCTTGGGAGTGAAGACTACTTACAGGTACCTCTCAGACAATCAGTCGGGATTCCTAATGCCCTGGAAAGGTCCACTTAGAGCATTTCCAATCGGAGGAATGAGCTTCTTCATGTCTGACTGGAAGGCTTGGTTTCTGTGTTCCACATCCACAAACTGTGAGTATTTATAAAGTTAAAGTGTAACGAGTATGTTATCGCCTGTTATTTCACCACTTCCTGGGTACCAAGGGAATTGTTTATACAGAGTTTCTGGGATATATTTTACATTTGATTTAAACTACCTTTGGGAATTAAAATCCTGAGTCATCCTGGTAACTAAAGATGACTCAGGCTATGATGCTTTGGTGTACGTTCTCAAGATGACTTCCAAGTCCAGAACTTTTTGTGTGATACTTGGAGATAACCTTCCTGCTCTTGGAAGGACATCTTCAATGGATGGATGGCTTTGAAGCTGTGGCTGGGGTGGGAGCCTAGTGAGGGTTTTATAGGGGACTAAGTAAGGTTATGCAAAGATAGTGTGACTAGGAATCACATATAGGACATTTTCTTTGCTAGCAAAGAAAAGATGGTTTTAGCTAGCATATTTATTTTTCCCCTTTTGTAGTGAAGAGAAAAGCAGTTTTCATTTTTCTTGTTACATATTTTGTGTTGAATCAAATTAAGGAATGAAATCATATTCAAAACCAATGAAAGTGAAGTGAAATTGTCAGTTGCTCAGTCATGTCTGACTCTTTGCAGCCCATGGACTGTAGCCCACCAGCTCTGCTATCCATGGAATTCTCCAGCCAAGAACTGGAGTAAGTAGCCATTTCCATCTACAGAAGACATTCGTGACCCAGTGATCAAACCCAGGTCTCTTATGTTGCAGGCAGATTCTTTACCGTCTGAACCACCAGGGAAGCCCATTCAAAATCAGGTCAGTGACTAAATGTTTAATGGCCCCATAGGCTTCCTTCCCTTTTTCCTCCCTTCCCCATTCTGCTCTGGAGCAAAATTGGGACAATAGCCAGGTCAGTGTTTTACTGTATCTGGTCTTTCCTCATGGCCACGAGGGAAAAAGACATTAGAACCTGATACTCTAGGTCATTAATTGCAGTGATTTAATACAGCCCTTGAAATACTGCTGCAAAGAACATTGCCCCCAACCTCAGTATTCGAAGCAAGGCAGGGCTAAGGTGAGAGCATTCTCCAATTAGAACCTATGTTTTCCATCCCTCAGCATTTTCCAAGTCCATTGACTCACCTCAAAGAGGAGGAAGCGGGTACAGAAGTGTGTTCATGTCAGACCCGGTGGCATGGTGCTAGTAGCCTCTCCTGGTCAGTTTTGTCCTGGCAGCAGGTAAATCTATAACTTTTCATTCTGGTTTAAAGGCGAGAATTTCTAGACTATCTACAGTATGTAAGTTTGATTTGCTAATTGAAGAAGTCCATGATCAAATGCCATATTTGATCACAACCAGCTTACCCTGACAATAAGCAATGGGACATCTATGCACATCTACCTTGAATAGTGACTTAGAGAGCTGGAGTAAGGGACAGAAGCAGAGGGTCAGCTAAACTACTGCCATTGATCACATTTCCTGTCTAGTCCCAGTTCAGATGATAATCAATGGAATTTTCTGAGAATTGATTTTCTGATGGAATTTTCTTTTCATAATTAGCCAATTGTAGGGATGGAATATCTGAGGGGAAAGTCAACCAGACCTCCTAAATTCTATCCTTGCATAAAGCAGATGACACTGTGCACGTCACCTGGTAGAATGCCTATCAGGGAAAAGATCAGGAGAGACTGATTCTGTAGGTCTTACAGAGCTGAGGAGAACTGACTGTGGTCCTTTTGAGTCAGAATTTACACTCTGCTGTATTGCTCAGCAAAACTGGGAAACAGAAGTTCTAAGTCTGGGAGCATCAGATGGTCACCAGTGAGGTTCTAAAGAAGAGAAGAGTCTCTTTAAGGATTCGCTGGGTCATGAGTTTAATTCCAGTTTTTAGGAAGGACTTGTGTTAAAGGAAAGGGCACATGTTTTTTCATGCTTTCAGCTTGGGACACACTTTGAGAAGGAGCCTTCTGTAGGTGTGAAAGAATCTTGGTGAGTTAACTTTTAAAGTGTCAGTGTCAAAACCACTGATACTTTGTTCAACCAGTCAGGAACCCATATGAACCTGATGATTCTTTTGCTGAACTGTGAGTTAGTGGGTGCTCCGAATTACCATGTCTGCCTAGAGGAGCTGATGTTCTGCTTGCATTTGGTTTGAGGTTTTATTACACATTTATATTTCCCTTGATGAAATGTTCCCATATTAATACAGTGTGGAATAAGTGAAGAAACTAAAAATGTCCACTTTTAATTTTCTCCCGGTATGACCAAAATTTAAACAGGCCTAGAAGAAAGGCTGGTGTTAGCATTTGAGTGAACAAATTCAACCTTCAGAAAAAAGAAAGGCATTTGCCCTCCTGTATTTACTATCTGTGCATTTGTGATCTATGACTTCCCATAAAATAGTTTATCTATCTAGATTGAGGAAAGTCTCTTCTTTTTATGACTGAGAAAAGAGATGCTCTGGGCTGTGATTACACTGGAGATATTGCAATTCAAATGTTTGATTGCTTTGTATTTGTCTGAGACTGAGACGAATGACTGATATGATATCAACATACTGATCCATGATTTGCTCAATAATGTACTATAACAAAAAATGATTTTCCAAGAACATGATTTAAGCAGAACTTGGAAATTACAATTTACTTGATATGTATTTTCCTTTAGATAGAAAAGCTCATGGATGAAAGTAACTCAAATGTTTTGGCACTTACTACAGATGATCAAAATTAACAAGGTGTATTTTGTGGTTTGAGAAATGAATACCTTTTGTATTTATCACTCATGGGCCCCACAGAGTGTAAGAGAGAAAAAAGGAATGGCATGAAGAAATTTTTAATTTGAGAAACCAGTAGATAAAGAACCAATAAGCTTATTGTCTCATATGGACTATTACTCTTGTGTTATGTAAAACATCTTGGTTTTCTGAATTTGATAATTATTTTTGTATTCAAACATGTTATCTCAGTGTCCAAGGCCAGGTGATACCAAGCAGATTGGACCCCAGTTCAGCTTAATTGTTAATAGCAAGTCCTGCTTTCCTTTGATGCACACACAGCAGTCTTTTCCTTTGGTGCTGTTTCTGGGAAATTCCTTTCCTTGGATTGCCTTGAGGTGTGTTAGGGAGGGTTCAGCATATGTATTGTTATTGTTGTTGTTCAGTAGCTCAGTCGTGTCCAACTCTTAGCAACCCCATGGACTGCAGCACACCAGGCTTCCCTGTCCACTATTTTCCAGAGTTTGCTCAAACTCATGTCCATTGAGTTGGTGATGCCATCCAACCATCTCATCCTCTGTCATCTCATTCTCCTCCTGCCTTTGATCTTTCCCAGCATCAGCGTCTCTTCCAATGAAGTGGCTCCTCACTTCAGGTGGCCAAAGTATTGGAGCTTCAGCTTCAGTATCAGTCCTTCCAGTGAAATCAGTCAGGGCTGATTTCATTTAGGATGGACTGGTTTGATCTCCTTGCTGTCCAAGGGACTCACAAGAGTTTTCTCTAGCACCTCAATTGGAAAACATGCCTATGGCCTTGGTTATCTGCTCCAAGTAGAGATAAGACTTGAACCAGTTTGTTTTGGAATATTAGAGAGAAAATTGGATAGGAATGAGAGGTAGAAGATGTAGCTAAAAAAAAAAAAAACCTTCAGAGGGTAGAATCCTTGGGACTAAAACCTTAAATATCTGGGAGATGAAGACAATCCCAATAGTATCAGTGATATTTACATAAATATAATTTTAAAAATCAGTGGTAAAGAATTCACCTGTCATTGCAGGAGATGTGGATTCGATCCCTGGGTCAAGATGATCCCCTAGAAAAGGAAATGGCAACCCCTCCAGCATCCTTGCCTGGGAAATCCCATGGGCAAAGGAGCCTGGTGGGTTATAATCCATGGGGTCACAAAAGAGTTGGATACAACCTAGTGACTAAACAACAACAGCAAATTAAAAAAAAACAACAACTGTTCTCCTTTGAGCAAAATCTCTAACAGCTAACAGCTTGAGTCAGGGTTGTGTAAGAAAAGAAATGGATGATGGTCTAGTCAGCAAAGAGTAGCAGAGAGGCTACTATTGTGTATGTCCTTGAACTCAGGTAAGCCCAGGCCAGAAGATTATTCCGGACTTCTTTAGACACCATGATCACATAGCTCACAAGGCAATTGATGGACATGGATTGGCCATATGATACTCTGGTTAGGAGACAATGAACCCTGTTGAGTGGAACACGTAAGAAATGAATCTGTATAAAGGAATCCATCATGATAATAGTTATTCTCTGCAAGATGAGACTGTGCAGTGCCCTGAGAGAATGACAGCCTGTGCAAGGAATGTGCAAGGGGCATAGACTAAAATGTGCAAGGGGCAAGATAAATTCCAGTCTAATTGGAGTAATCAGGATTGTCTCCTGTTTCCAGGCAAGAATGATGTCATTCAATGCTAAGAAAAACACAAGAGGGACCTTTGATGTTCTTGATTTTCTAGAACTCAGAGAGGAGGTGCTTCAGTCTAGTGCACAGAATTTCTCCAGTTATTTTGTTTGTTTATGAATTTTTTTTCATCTGGGGGGAAAAATAAGAAAATAGCAGAAATTGAGGAAAATAATGAGTAATCAGAGAGACTGAGATTAGATGTAAACAGATTGCTTTCAGCACATTTTTGGTGTTAGTTCTGCAAACACAGCTCTCACATTGTTAGTGTGTGCAATCAACATAATGCTATATTTCCTCCTTGTAATCTCACCACAAACATTATCAAGTCCTCTTTCTCTCACCCCCTCCCTTGAATTATGCTGTAGGCATACATTCTGATAATACCATACCTTACATTTGAGCCTAATTTTAGCAATTGATTTTTGAAGAATAAAAATGTCCTGATAAAAGGGTGGCTTATGAAAGTGTTCAGTGGAAGGAATTCTGGTATACATTATGGTTTGATATAATTAAGATATTAAAATATAACAGGCATGGGGTACTGTTGACGTCATACAATTTAAAGCATAATGATAAAAGGAATAAAGATGAATGAATGAATGATAAGGTAATAAGATGTTGATATTTGACTGATACTCTAGGTGTGTCCTCCTCCCACAAAGACATTCAAAGAGATTTTAAAACATCTATTGCTAGACTGAACCCTCACATCCTTTTTGTCTTGCTCATTTCAATAAGACTTTGTATGAAAAATGTACTTTATTGACCAATGGAATACCTATAACTATAGCATTAATTAATTTATTCATGTTTCAAAGCTATTGTTACATAGTAGATTCTATAACTTTCTCCCTTCTATTTTCTGATTTATTTTAACTTATTCACAAATGCATATATCTGAATAAAAAGGTCTTTTTTGCTTCTGTTCAGGTACTTATGTCCAACTTGAAACTTTTTAATTCATTTCTTTGCACATACTTCATGTTGCTTTTGCACTTATTATTGCATTATTATTTGTTTGGATGGTTCTCCCCCAAGTACTTAATTTGTAAAGCTTCAAACTTACTTTGTCAACATACTCTATAACACACTTTAGCTCAGAATATGACTCATCTAGGAGATTGTTTTGAAGCCTGTTGACCCTCGAATGAAACCTGACCAGTAGCCTTCTCAGTGGTGGGGCAAGCTACAGATTCAGACAGTACTCACCAGTCATCGGCAAAGTGATTAGTAGAGATTTTAGAAATTTTATTTAAAATGCCAGTTTTGTTAAATTTCAAAAAGTTAGGTAGTTTCAGTCCCCAAAGGGGAAGAAGGGGTATTTCTCTAGTATTTATATTTCTGTTTGAATACATACATACATATACATATATATATTTAAGAATTAATGACATCCCCTGTACTCTGGGGGTAAGAGTAATGACATGCCTCCATTATCTGGGGATGAGGCATGACTTGCAGATGTGTTTACTGGGGAGGCAGAGATTGTGTCTCACCTATGAGTCTTCTGGGGCTAGTCTTCAATTTTGCAACTCAGCTTCAGTTCCAGATATAGATGTGAATCCCTGGACTAATCTTCAGACTTGCCATGGTCTCTAAAATTGTCTATGAGGGAAGGCTGCTCTGCTCCCCAAGCAGTCATTAAAACCATTTACTCTGAGTTGACTAATCCAAACCCAAATCTGGTTTTAGGAAAATAACTTTCACATCTAAAGTAAGTCATTGCTCTAATGAGCTTGAAAATATATTTGTTTATGACCGTAATATGATGTCAGCCATGGTTTCAGAGTCAGCTGTTAGTAGGACTGAATAACAATGATAACCAAAAATAAGAGTAGCAGGTAGTAGGTAGTAGTAGCAGTAGTAAATTAATTATAATTTTGTGACTAAGAGTGAAAATTCTGGAACCATACTACTCAGGGTTGGAGTCCAAACTCATCCCCTTACTAATCATATGATCTTAGGCAAATTACTTAACCTTCCTATGCTTCTATTTCCTCATCTGTCAAGTGGGGATTATACCAGTGCTTCTCAGTGGGTTGTTGAGAGGCTAAAACTAATTAAAAGTTTCTTGTGTTACTGTTTTCATGATATTAATGGTATCTGATATTTATGAGTGCTTGCCATATGTTGGGCTTCCCTGGTAGCTCAGCTGGTAAAGAATCCACCTGCAATGCAGGAGACCCTGTTTTGATTCCTGGGTTGGGAAGATCCCCTGGAGAAGGAGAGGCTACCCACTCTAGTATTCTTGGGCTTCCCTGGTGACTAAGATGGTAAAGGATCCTCCTGCAATGCAGGAGACCTGTGTTTGATCCCTGGGTTGGGAAGATCCCCTGGAGGAGAGCACGGCAACCCACTCCAGTATTCTTGCCTGGAGAATCCCCACGGACTGAGGAGCCTGGTGGGCTACAGTCCACAGGGTTGCAAAGAGTCAGACACGACTGAGTGACTAAGCACATGCCACGTGTTAGACACTATTCTAAGCCTTTTACAGATATTATCTCACCTAATATCTAACAGTTCTACTATCTTCATTACATAGATGAGAAACATGAGTATTTAGAGTTAAGTAACTTGGCCAAGGTTACAAAGCAAGTGAGTGGCTGAGATGGGATTTGAAACAAGTAATCTGAGCCCAGAGTTTAGATCTTTCTCCTTAACACTATTCTGATGTCATCTACATTATATTATATTCATTTATATTATCATATTTACATATGTAATAGTGCTATTTCAATGAAAGTGTGAAAATGTTAGTTGCTCAGTTATAGCCCACCAGGGTCCTCTGTCCATGGAATTCTCCAGGCAAGAATACTAGATTGGGTAGCCATTTCCTTCTCTGGGGGATCTTCTCCACCCAGGGATCGAACCCAAGTCTCCTGCCTTGCAGACTTTTTACTGTCTGAGCCACGTTATTTCAATGAATGCCATCTAAATAAAAACTCTCATCAATTTTGTTGTTCCAGTGAGCAATACTGCTGCTCTTCTCATGCATTTCTAACTTACAAAAATAATGCTAATAGTGTATGCATATGAACCAGTGAAAATTTTCAATTGTAAGCAACAAAAATAGACTCCCTATATTTTCAGCAGATCAAGAGCCACCAGGAAGACAGAAGTATCCGGGTGAAAGCTATGCCCCAAACCCCTGCAAGGAATTGAGCAAGTGAGCACCCCTCCAGAGTTGCTGCTCAACATTAGGACCTCGGCATGTATTGTAAGTGCAACCACTGCTGCACGCTGGACATGAAAGACACCACCCTGCTGCCCCAGAAACTGGATCTTGCTGCCTCAGCAATACTTCCAGGGTCTTACACTGCATCTTTGATGGATGTATTTATCTCTTATTTCCCAGAAGAAAGAAATGTTCCTTTGACTTACCATATTGGCTGGGAGAAGTAGATTTCAGGAGTCTCCACTTGGATCTTGCAGTGAAATAGCCTTTTTCCAGGGATTGGAAAACTAAATGGGGTGGGGGGAGATTCTGACAGTTGTTGCCTAGGTGTATTTCAGTTATTTATGTATAACAAATCAGGGTGATATTGGGCCCACAATGAGATAAAAATAGGTCAAAATTCTACTTACAACAAGATTCCTATAAGCACCCTCACTGATTGGTGAACTGCAATGGAATTCTGGGGCCTGAAACATTAGTGGGTTGGGCTGTCTATCCATGATTTTAAGAATGCCATGCTTAATTAGCTACCCCTGAAGATCCCAGATGTTTTGGATACCAAATTATAAATAATTGCCTTATCAAAGTGGCAGCAACCATATACATGTGTTTGGAGCACCACACCAATTTTGATAAGGCAATTATTTATAATATGGTATTCAAAATTTGATCTTATTTCTCATTTGATATCTCCCACCCACATCTCTGGGCTTCCCAGGTGACACTAGTGGTGAAGAATCTGTTGCTAATGCAGGAGACATAAGAGATGTAGGTTTGATCCCTGGGTCAGAAAGATTCCCTGGAGGAGGGCATGGCAACCCACTCCAGTATTCTTGCCTGGAGAATCCCTATGGACAGAGGAGCCTGGCAGGCTGCAGTCCATAAGGTTGCAAAGAGTCAGAGATGACTGAAGTGACTTGACATGAATGCATCCACATCTTTGGGCTACAGACAATAGCTGTTTCATTTCTTCTTAAAAATAATTATGTTCCTTCACCAATGAATTTCTCAGTGTCGTGGGGTAGAAGATGTTTCTCAACTCTTCTTGGAAGGCATATGGGCTGCATATGATACACTCAGGTCACCTTTCCATATCTTTCCAAACATTTGATTACTTCTGCATATACCAGGCAATTTTTTCTGGCTTCCAAATTCACCTTACTCAGGGAATCCTTCAGTTTAGGTTCTAGTTAACTAACTAAGCAAACAACTATAGTGGACCTTTGAAGAACCCAGGTTTGAATTGTGGAAGTTCATTTATACACAGATTTTTTCCAATTTTAAATACTACAATACCACATGACTTATGGTTGGTTGAATCCAGAACTGCAGAATTAAGGAACCCAACCTCATATAGGTAGGTCAACTATAAATTAAAAATGGATTTTTCTACTGCATGGAAAATCAGTGCTCCCAACCCCTGCTTTGTAAGGGTCAACTGTACATTATAAATTCAAATACTCTAATAGGATATTCTTCCCTCAGTTTGGTACCTTTATACCATTCCTATACACTAGTATGAAATAAATTGGGAAAATATTAAAACTCTTTGATATGTAAATCTTATATTCTCAGCTTTGACTTAATGTCTCCTGAGTATGTTGGGAGCTTCAGAAAAAAAGAAAAAGAAACAACTAAGGATGAGGGATAAGGAGTTTGTATTTACCTTGAAAGGTAACTTCCTCAGGTGAAGTCATTAAAGTGTCCTCAAACAAGTTAGGAGCAGCCTCATCATACAGGCAAAGAGGAGCTTCTTTGACTGGCAAACTCTCCAGGAGAGTCAGAGGTTCAGGGTAATTTGAGTCATCAAAACCTTCAGGTATATCCTCATTTCTATTATTTTCTGATCAAAGTTAAATTCCTCATTATATATCTACAGAGATGTTGAACTCAGTTGTTGTAATATATCAACTAACAGAATCAATGTTTGCTCTAGGAATTACAGCTTAGTCATTGATAGCTCTTGGTTTCACTCCATTATTTAGGCAAAGGATTAACAAATATGAATCTGTAATTCTCTGTGAGATTTCTGGAGTGATTAGAAGAGATGATCCAACACCACTGTAGGTGAATTTCTGAAACTCTTCATTCTGTCTAGGGTATTATATCATCAAAAGACTTGCCTTCAGTGGGCACTTTATTTTAGGTGATCACAGGTGATATTAACTATTTTAAACTAAGTACCATGAGAATCCTGAGTCCCTTCTTTTCATATTAGTTTGATATTCACTGCCTAGCCATAGCCAACCCCTCCCCCACCACATGCACACACAAGCACTTATTTTTCCCAGAAGGATTTCTGTTTTGAGTTGAAATTACATCTTCTACACTGTATCTTTGTTTCTTCTTGCATGTTCCAATACAGTTAGAATTAGTTTAGAAATGCATCAAAAGTTTTCACTTTGAAAACTCTAATGAACAGACAAAAAGTGTTTGTAGATATTCTTGAGATGACACATATTTACATGAGCAGGTATACCTGAAATTTTCTCTGTCCTGATAGATTTCCAGTGAAATTTTCACAAACAAGTAATGTACTCAAGGGATTACATCCCCAAAGCCCCCGAATCTCATAAATATAGCCTTGCTTTACAATGAGTTTTTGACGTTTGTCCTTATCATTGAGGTACAAACATCTGCAGGTAATAATTTTCCTTTTCTATTGATACAATAATATTTGTTTTTCATTTTTGTATTAGAGCTTAAGATTTGGGTTACTTCAAGCAAATAATCCTTTCTTAAGTCCACTTATTTCTATGAGCAGTACTTTGTATTATTATATACATCATCTTATTTAACACAAGAATTATGTGAAGTATTTTTTAAAGAAACAAATAAATAATGAAGGGTTGAAAACTTATAAAAATTGTCTAAGATTTCATAGATAATCAGTGGTAAAGCTAGAATCTGATTCCAGGCCTATATGGCTGCAAAGCTCATGGCATATCTTTACAATGCTTTGGTCCATGCCGTCACTGACATTCAAAATAGGCTCTGATTTTCCCTATTACCCCTCCTCCACAGTTTTGGAAGTAGCCTTCATTACCTTTTTTGTTCATTCAGAGGTTAAACACAACATAATAATATCTATCCATTATTTTTTCAAATTATCTTCTTTACTTGGTCTTTGAACATTAACTCCATTCTACTGGAGTTAAGAAAGGTTATTTTCAAGTCTCCTTATTTTCTCTTGAATGAAGAGGTCCTGCTTCCATCTCTCTTTAACTCCTGAAGCCTTTTTCCTATGTTTCTTATACTTAATGATTATCCACAAAACCTCATGTCTTCAGTATCTCTTTAGAGCATTCCACTCTCTTCACTCTTCTTTTCTATAGATATTAATGCTTTGCTAACCCTGAGGACATTTTTTTTTTTCTCTACAGTCTTCTCAAGAGACATATGCTTTTTCTCTTACTCTTAATACCCCTGGGCCTGGTAGAGGCTGGTATTCCTTCTCCTCCACTGGCGCCTACAGACATTGTTTCTCTTTGGACTACAAACGCTTATAGTTGAGCTTACATCATCAGCCTCTATAACCAATCCTCCTTATCCTCCTCCACCTTTTTGCAATCACCTACTAACTAGCATTATGTTTCCTCATCTTTGGAAAGTTTTTGGCTTTGGCTTGCTCTACAAGAATTGTGATTTTAATATCTTCATAGAGAAGATCCTTTGAACATTATGGCCCCTTAGTTTCTTGATTTCCCTTCCAAAGATCTTCTTTTTCTCCCTACTGTATCCAGTCACTCCATTGTCAGATTTACTAGACAGTGTCATTTGCCAATAACTGCAGCTTTTGATCTCATTTAAGCATCTCAAACTGTAACTATCACCATCTCCTGTCTTTCTAGCTCATTCTCTTTAGTAGAATAATGAAAGCATTTCCCTGGGGGCCTGACATTTTTTTGTTGGCTTTACCCGTCTCATGTACTCATTCATCTTAAATGCTCTGCTTAAATAATGGTGGTTTCACTCTCTACTTGCATCTACACTCAAATGTCATACCTATCTCTTTTATTGCTCTCCAAAAGAAATCCTAGTTAAATTTGATTTCTTACCTACCAAGGAACCCTAATAGTCCAGTTGAACACATGACCACATCAATTTTCTGTATCGGGGCACTGAGTACATATATTATCTGCCTCACAGAGTTGCCATTACCTTGTAGCCATTTATTTATATGAATTACTAGATTTCAAAGTCATCCTTTTAAGAGTAAAGATATTACCTATATTATTAATGTATTAATGTAATTGAAAAACTTTTTGAACATATAAATGAACCAAATATCAGTTCAGTTCAGTTCAGTCACTCAGTTGTGTCTGACTCTTTGGGACCCCATGAATCCCAGCACACCAGGCCTCCCTGTCTATCACCAACTCCCGGAGTTCACTCAGACTCACGTCCATCGAGTCAGTGATGCCATCCAGCCATCTCATCCTCTGTCGTCCCCTTCTCCTCCTGCCCCCAGTCCCTCCCAGCATCAGAGTCTTTTCCAATGAGTCAACTCTTCGTATGAGGTGGCCAAAGTACTGGAGTTTCAGCTTTAGCATCATTCCTTCCAAAGAAATCCCAGGGCTGATCTCCTTCAGAATGGACTGGTTGGATCCCCTTGCAGTCCAAGGACTCTCAAGAGTCTTCTCCAACACCACACTTAAAAAGCATCAATTCTTCAGTGCTCAGCTTTCTTCACAGTCCAACTCTCACATCCATACATGACCACAGGAAAAACCATAGCCTTGACTAGATGGACCTTTGTTGGCAAAGTAATGTCTCTGCTTTCAATATGCTATCTAGGTTGGTCATAACTTTTCTTCCAAGGAATAAGCGTCTTTTAATTTCATGGCTGCAGTCACCATTTGCAGTGATTTGGGAGCCCGAAAAAAAAAAAAAAAAAAAAAAGTCTGACACTGTTTCCACTGTTTCCCCATCTATTTCCCATGAAGTGATGGGACCAGATGCCATGATCTTCGTTTTCTGAATGTTGAATTTTAAGCCAACTTTTTCACTCTCCACTTTCACTTTCATCAAGAGGCTTTTTAGTTCCTCTTCACTTTCTGCCATAAGGGTGGTGTCATCTGCATATCTGAGGTTATTGATATTTCTCCTGGCAATCTTGATTCCAGCTTGTGCTTCTTCCAGCCCAGCATTTCTCATGATGTACTCTGCATAGAAGTTAAATAAGCAGGGTGACAATATACAGCCTTGACGTATTCCTTTTCCTATTTGGAACCAGTCTGTTGTTCCATGTCCAGTTCTAACTGTTGCTTCCTGACCTGCATACAGATTTCTCAAGAGGCAGGTCAGGTGGTCTGGTATTCCCATCTCTTTCAGAATTTCCCACAGTTTATTGTGATCCACACAGTCAAAGGCTTTGGCCTAGTCAATAAAGCAGAAATAGATGTTTTCTGGAACTCTCTTGCTTTTTCAGTGATTCAGCAGATGTTGGCAATTTGGTCTCTGGTTCCTCTGCCTTTTCTAAAACCAGCTTGAACATCAGGAAGTTCACGGTTCACGTATTGCTGAAGCCTGGCTTGGAGAATTTTGAGCATTACTTTCTGATATTCTATGTTCTTCTTTAGAAAGTATAGAAAATTTTGTGTTTTATCAATGTGGTAATGAGTTAGAAGGCTCCAGGAATGAAATTTGACTTCAGCTCAGTTGTAAGAAAGACATTTAACCTAAAATTAGTTACCCAACTTCTTTAGATCTCAGTTTCTAACTTTATAAAATGAGAGAGATGGAATGGATGGGGCTGCATTTTAAAGCTTAGCATTCTGTGATGGTGAGAAAGCTCTCATGCTTTTCTTGCTTTTTCATTTTTTTTTTTTTTTCTCAAACAAGTTGATAAGGGAAAGAGTTTCCTAGAAGCTGACCTAAAGATGTGATTTTTCACAGACAGGTGCTATTCACATGGGGTTAGGTACCTGTGGGAAGTAGGAAGCTGGAACCTTTTTGCTAACAGCCATTGCCCCAGGTTATGCAAAGTCTCAGGCACTTGTGGAATCTTTCTGGAGTGACCTGATCAATGTGTCTGGTTCCCTTTACCTGGATTGACTCACTATCATGAATCAGATAACTTGATCCTGACATGATACCATCTCCTTTTCCAAAGCTCAGTCTCTCCAGGTTGATTTGATCATGGTTTGAGCACCTTGTTCTACATCCTGCCTCTGTCCAAACTTCCTGTATATTTGTTGTGCTTGAAAACTGTGATACCTGTTTAAATTCAGTTGCTCATCCTCTTTCATACAAGAAGTGATACCTCATATATTTTGAACAGTTGTTCTTTTCCATGGGTCCTGGCCCATTCCAGCATTTCTACTCCCTTTCATCATGTCTTTGGCTTAGAAGATACAGTTATTGGGTCTCTGATAGTGTCTGGTGGCTATCTCTAGGATGTGCTCACGTGAATCTATTCCTCGTGGACCACCTAAACCAACTACACAATGCAAATGTGACTTGAATGTGTTAAGTTAAAAAAACAGATTTTTCTGAGTATTCCTGGCCTTATATCAATGAATATCTATATTTTCAAGTTTTATGCAAGATATCATGTGTGAAAACATTTCCCCCAAATATTTACACGTGAGTATATATGTTGGTACTTTCTTATATAGCTATTGTAAAACTAAGTATGCAGAGTATAGTATTTTCTTCTAATATCCACTTGTTTTTCTTTCAGTGGGCACCATTCTCAGTATAGATGGGGACTGGAAACTATACAACTGTGACAGAGTTCATTATTTTGGGGTTAGCGGAGAATGCTACAGTTTGTGCCATTTTATTTATTGTGTTTTTGGGAATCTATCTGGTTACCTTAATGGGTAATATCAGCTTAATCATGTTAATCAGAAGCAGCCCTCAGCTTCACACCCCAATGTACCTTTTCCTCTGCCATTTGGCCTTTGTGGACATTGGGTACTCCTCATCAGTCACACCTGTCATGCTCATGGGCTTCCTCAGGAAAGGAACTTCTATCCAAGTTGCTGGTTGTGTTGCTCAGCTCTGTTCTGTGGTCACATTTGGGACAGCTGAGTGCTTCCTGCTGGCTGCCATGGCCTATGACCGCTATGCGGCCATCTGCTTGCCCCTGCTCTACTCCACCCACATATCCCCCAGAATCTTCATTCTCTTAGTGGGGGCTTCCTATCTAGGTGGGTGTGTGAATGCTTGGACATTCACTGGCTGTTTGTTAAGCCTGTCCTTTTGTGGATCAAATGAAGTCAATCACTTTTTCTGTGATTATTCACCACTTTGGAAACTTTCTTGTTCTCATGATTTTACTTCTGAAATAATTCCAGCCATCTCTTCTGGCTCAATTATTGTAGCCACTGTGTTTATCATTGCTCTCTCTTACATCTACATCCTTTTCTCAATCCTGAAGATGCGTTCCACTGAGGGGCGGCGCAAAGCCTTCTCCACCTGCACGTCTCACCTCACAGCAGTTACTCTGTTCTATGGGACCATCACATTCATTTATGTGATGCCCAAGTCCAGCTACTCAGCCGAACAAAACAAAGTGGTGTCTGTGTTCTACACAGTCATAATCCCCATGTTGAACCCCCTCATCTACAGTCTCAGAAACAAGGAGGTTAAAGAGGCCATGACAAAATTAATGGCTAGAACACATTGGTGGTCCTAAAGTAATCTTATTTTTAATAATAAACATTGTGTAATAAAGACTTCTCCTGCAGATGAATAAATAATACACTAAGTAAAATTCAGTGCATATTCATAGTGTTTGAGACTCACAAATTTTATTACATTATTCCAAGAAAAAAATTCAGTGTAAAAAAAATAAATGTGCATTCACCAAGATAGGAACATTAGCAAAAAAAAAGAAAAAGGTTTGAAGCACACTGATTGAAACCACCCACCCTGGCCAGGCACCATAGTAACCATTTGCATGAGTTGTTTTATGACAGGAGATCCTGATAAGAAATACAGAACTAATAAGCCTGTGGTGGTGAGTTCGGGAAGGGTCGAAAGGAGACACTGCGTGTCTGTCCACTTCCCAGAATCCCTCTCGCTAACATCCATCTTGGCTGAGCAATGTGTACGCCACCAGGAAAGACTCTGAATTAGAAGAGTCTGAATTAGAAGACCACCTGGAAATTAATCCCATCACCATAAAATCCGAAACTGCGAGCCACGCGGTAAAGCAGTTCTCCTGGGTTCCTTACCCTACTGCTCTCCATCCGGATGCCCTTTCCCAATAAAATCTCTTGCTTTGTCAGCACATGTGTTTCCTTGGACAATTCATTTCCGAGTGTTAGACAAGAGCCCAGTTTCAGGCCCTGGAAGGGGTCCGCCTTCCTGCAACACCTACAAGTACAAATCTTTTCAAATAAATTCTGTGCTCTTTGAATGTAGTCTTTGGAAATAACTGCTGGAAGCACCTGAAACTCCTTGAGTGGGAAATAAAGAGCAGTGTTGCTATCCATAATCTTATCATCTGACAGAGATGGTATCCATGATGTACAGATAATCTAAGGACAGAAATCAGTAACGCTGGTAGTTGTAAAGCTCCTGCTGCTTTGTGATCTGAGCAACAGGATTCTTCCCACAATATCTCTGCAGGTGAGTCTCAGCAGGCTAACTCAGAGGATATCTGAAAGCTCCATTTAGCTTAGCTCTTCCCTTTCAGGGATCTATTCTCAAAAATATGTTCAAGAGTTTCCAGAAGAAAGACTACTGGGAGCTAATTGACATGACCTGGCTCCTTTCTAGGTCAGAAAGTAAGGTTTCTTTTTTTTTTTTAAGGTTGTTCAATCTTGTCCAATGTATGCTGCATACTCCTATAAGGTGTGTTAAACCATTCTTTCCCTCCTAGTCTTGTTGCCTCTTATACTGAAATTCTCAGATTTCTTGCACATAATTTCATTGGAACTTCTGGATTAGCCCATAAAATGCTCTCTAAACCAGATGGTTTCCCTTATAGAATTTTAAATTATTTGTATTTTTATAGACTTCTTTGTGTTTCTTCTCCCAGTTGTTTTATTCTATGTGGATATTTTTAAATAAAAAGGGATAATATTTTTAAGGATATTATTTTTCCTTTAATAAATATAAATATGAGACTAATCTTAATACAAGTTATATCATGTGATCTTTCTATTTAGTTATAATCAATGTTTCCACTGTCCACTACATTAAGTCCAGAGTGAGATTAGCTTCACGGTAGTGTGAGACATCTCTCCTTTTTGTCCTCCCCTCTTTAAACAACTAATTAGGCATCCATACATCAACAAAGTGCCTCAGTGGGTGTTGTGGGATCCAGAACCATACACCAAGGGATCCAGGAGGAATCTTGACCACCTATGCATCTAGTGATGGTCAGAAAGACCCCAATATGGGCCTCAAAACCAGCAGGGGTCAGTGAATTTGCCTCAATTCTTGGCCCCTGCCAAGGAAAACCTGGGGAGTGCAGACTTGAGCAGAAACCTACGGATCAGCGAGACTGTGGAAATGTAGCTTTCCAGGTGAGGGATTCCTGCACGCAGCTGGAGAAAAATAATAGTAATGTGAGTTTGGGTGCAGTGAAGACTACAGCTTTGCCCATACTGCTGTTTCCCCAAGGCAACAGTGCCTGGGGTGGAACTAGCAAGCAGTGTCCAATCCTACACAGGAAAAGGATAGCAGTGAGTGAGTGCATGTCTTCCCTGGCATTTCAAGACACTGCTGGAGAAGTCCATCTAAAAAAGTGTTACTGAGGCAATACCTCCATGACTGGGGTGGGGAGAAGATCAGAAAAGAAGCAGATAAGAATGTTAAAGGACACTAAAGGGATGAAATTAAGCTGACCGTATTCAGTAATTAAGCAAGAAGTCTACAAGCCTCTGGGAGCAGGTATATCCATACAAGTTCAGGGAAAAATCCCAGATATTATAGGAAATGCAAAACCATCACTGTAAAATTACAAGGCACATGAAGACTGAAGGAAGTATGTCATCACCAAAAGAATAATAATAGCCTTCCAGTAACTGAACTCAATGGCACAAGATACTGAAATCTGACAAAGAATTTGAAATACCTTGAGGAAACTCAACAAGCTATTAAAAAACACAGAAAGACAATATATGAAAAAGTGAGTCATTTAACAAA